>NC_090647.1:25067376-25367376 GCF_040937935.1 Hyperolius riggenbachi
CAGCCTCCGTATCCCTCTCACTACAGTTCTCCTTTAAAGAGAACCCGAGGTGGGAATTACTTTTACTATTGGGGCACAGAGGCTGGTTGTGCGCACTAAGACCAGCCTCTGTTGCCCCATCGTGTGCCTCCATGTCCCCCCTGCTCGCCGCTATACCCCCCGCATTGCTGGCGACACGCAGCGTGTCGCCAGCTCAATGTTTACCTTGCGCTGTCAGTCAGCGCTGCTCCCCTGCCTCCTCCGCATCGGCGCACCCGCCCGTGTCCCTTCCCTCCCGCTGATAGGAGGGAAGTGACGCGGCGGGTGGCGCCGATGCGGAGGAGGCGGGGGAGCGGCGCTGACTGACAGCGCAAGGTAAACATTGAGCTGGCGACACAGCCAGCAATGCGGGGGGTATAGCGGCGAGCAGGGGGGACATGGAGGCACACGATGGGGCAACAGAGGCTGGTCTTAGTGCGCACAACCAGCCTCTGTGCCCCAATAGTAAAAGTAATTCCCACCTCGGGTTCTCTTTAAGCAAGAGCAGCAGCAGCCTAAAAATCTCTCTCTTGTCACCTATTTTTATAATGTTAGAACAAAGCAAGAAATCTAACTCCTCCTGCTGATTAACATACGCGTATGTCATAGCATATTACATCACCAGAAATAATTTCTGGAATGCAATTTGCTTTCACTTTCTCTTTCTAACCTATGAGTCGTACTAGGAGACCTCTGCCAAGTATTAGCTAATGTGCTTGCTAAAATATTTCAGCTATTGGTTAGGTCATTCTCAGCGTGGGAATAAATGAGAATAATTTCACATCATTACAATACACAAACTGGTTATACAAGAACTGATTATTAATCATTTCAACAGTAATTTAGAGTCTATGACCTAAAAGAAAATTAAAAGATAAAAATTAATGAAATGGGGAAAGAATGCAACGTTATATATTTGACACTGATAGTGTAGAGATAATGGGAGACCGCACCAAGCCGGTCTCCTAGGGTCCCCTCCGTAGCAGCAGACAACCCGGCAGTAGTACTGCGCCTGTGCAGAATGCTCCCAGCCACTGGAGCCCGACTGGCGCGGCCGCACGCTTGCGCATGCACGGTGGCCACTGACCTGGCCGAGTCTGTGGCTGCTAAGGAGGGGACCTTGGGAGACCGGCTTGGAGCGGAGCTGTGGTGAGGGATGCATACATTTCCAGAGGCTGGAGAAAGCCCCAGGTAAGTAGATCTGATTTTTTTTAAGTTTCCCAGATGTTTCCTTTAAAGAGACACTGAAGCAAAAAAAAAAAATGATATAATGAATTGGTTGTGTAGTGCGGATAATTACTAGAATATTAGTAGCAAAGAAAATATTCTCATATTTTTATTTTCAGTTATATAGTGTTTTATAACATTGCATAATTCTTTAATATTTGCAGTTTGCACACTACTCAGCATTCTAAATGATTTTACAGAGCGTGTTAGTGAACTATTGACCTGTCCTCTGGCAGAGAAAAAGAAAATCCTTGACTGACAGTTGAGATAGTAAAATTCAGAAGGCAGACCTCTCTGCGACTTTGAAAGTGGGGGAGCATAATGGCTTTTTTTGCATAGAGATAACAACTGGAGTTTCTTAACTCTTCCTGTACTGGAAGCAATTAGACTTAAAGAGACACTGAAGCGAAAAAAAAAATATGATATATTAAAAAAAAAATTACACAACCAATAATTGGTTGTGTACTATGAATAATTACTAGAAGATTAGCAGCAAAGAAAATATTCTCATACTTTTATTTTCAGGTATATAGTGTTTTTTCTAACATTGCATAATTCTATAATATGTGCAGATTACACAACACTCAGCATTCAAAATGAGTCTTTCAGAGCAGTCTGTGAAGTAATGACCTCTCCTCTAGCAGAGAAAAAGTTAACAGTTCACTTACAGTTGAGATCATAAAAGTCAGATAACAGCCCTCTCCAGGACTAACTTAGTCGGAGAGCTTAATGGCTTATTTGCATAGAGATAACAACTGGAGTTTCTCAACTCTTCCTGTACTGGAAACAATTAGACTGATGTATCTGATCTTAATGTTTTATTTCTTAGCTGTACTACACATACAAATCATAATATCATATTTTTTTTCGCTTCAGTGTCTCTTTAAGTCTCTGCTCCTAATGTTTTATTTCTTAGCTGTACTGCAAATACAAATCATTATATCATAATTATTATTATTTTTTTGTAGCTTCAGTGTCTCTTTAAGCATTCTTAGAAGTAATGACTGATAATGGTAGATGATTATGCGCTCCTTACCGAATATAGAGATGTGATTGATACACTTCATGACAATGAATGGGACGTCGGAGCTGGTCAGCTGCTGCTCGGACAGCGAGTCGCCCGTGTTACTGCTGACCTTCTCGATTGCCCCGACCCAGCCAGAGAAGTCCAGTTTCCTCCCGTCACCGAGGATGTAGGTCGTCCTGCAGAGGAGACACAGATGGGCAGATCATTGTCAGCATGTCTCAAAGAGGACCTGTCACCCCAGCCAGCTGCTTCCCACAGGCATGAGACAAGCACCCAGGCGCACACACACAGCTATTTTCATCTCATTACAGCTTTGATTATTGTGCTACGAAACTACCAGTGCTAAAGGCTACAGTTCAGTGGTGTGTGTGTGTACAGTGTGTGCATGTGTGTTTATACAGTATGTGCCGTGTATGTGTGCATGCATGCGTACAATGTATTATGTTTACAATGTGTTCCCAATAGTTTATACAGAGTGTACACAGTGTGTGTGTGCAGATTTTATACTAAATGAGTGTATTCCATGTCACTAGGTTGTCTGTATGTGTCTGTATACAGTGTATGCACAGTGTGTGTGTACAGTGTGCATGTGTTGTTGTGTACAATTTGTGTAGGTGTATACACTGTGTTTTGTGTACAGTGTGTGCGCGCGTGTGGATATACAGTGTGTGTGTGTGCGCGTGTGTGTTGTGTATAGTGTGTGTGTGTGTATACAGTGTGTGTGTGTACAGTGTGTGTGTGTGTGTGTGTACGTGTGTGTGTGTGTACAGTGTGTGTACAGAGTGCGTGTGTGTGTACAGTGCGTGTGTGTACAGTGTGTGTGTGTACAGTGTGTGTGTGTGTGTGTGTGTGTGTGTGTGTGTGTGTGTGTGTGTGTGGGTGTGTGTGTGTGTGTGTGTACAGTGTGTGTGTGTGTGTGTGTGTGTGTGTGTGTGTACAGTGTGTGTGTGTAGTGCGTGTGTACAGTGTGTGTGTGTGTGTGTGTGTGTGTGTGTGTGTGTGTATACAGTGTGTGTGTACAGTGTGTGTGTGTGTGTGTGTGTGTGTGTGTGTGTGTACAGTGTGTGTGTGTGTGTACAGTGTGTATGTGTGTGTATGTGTGTGTGTGTGTGTATACAGTGTGTGTGTGGTTGTTTACAGTGTGTGTGTGTACAGTGTGTGTGTACAGTGTGTGTGTACAGTGTGTGTGTGTGTACAGTGTGTGTGTGTGTGTGTGTGTGTGTACAGTGTGTGTGTGTGTGTGTGTGTGTGTGTGTGTGTGTACAGTGTGTGTGTGTGTGTACACAGTGTGTGTGTGTGTGTGTGTGTGTGTGTGTGTGTGTGTGTGTGTGTGTGTGTGTACAGTGTGTGTGTGTGTGTGTACAGCGTGTGTGTGTGTGTACAGTGTGTGTGTGTACAGCGTGTGTGTGTGTGTACAGTGTGTGTGTGTGTGTGTGTGTACAGTGTGTGTGTGTGTGTGTACAGTGTGTGTGTGTGTACAGTGTGTGTGTGTGTGTGTGTGTGTGTACAGTGTGTGTGTGTGTACAGTGTGTGTGTACAGTGTGTGTGTGTGTACAGTGTGTGTGTGTGTGTGTGTACAGTGTGTGTGTGTGTGTGTGTGTGTGTGTGTGTATGTGTGTACAGTGTGTGTGTACAGTGTGTGTGTGTGTGTGTACAGTGTGTGTGTGTGTGTGTGTGTGTGTGTGTACAGTGTGTGTGTGTGTGTGTGTACAGTGTGTGTGTGTGTGTGTACAGTGTGTGTGTGTGTGTGTACAGTGTGTGTGTGTGTGTGTGTACAGTGTGTGTGTACAGTGTGTGTGTGTGTGTGTACAGTGTGTACAGAGTGTGTGTGTGTGTGTGTGTGTGTGTGTACAGTGTGTGTGTGTGTACAGTATGTGTGTGTGTGTACAGTATGTGTGTGTGTGTGTGTGTGTGTACAGTGTGTGTGTGTGTACAGTGTGTTGTGTGTGTGTGTACAGTGTGTGTGTGTGTGTGTGTGTACAGTGTGTGTGTGTGTGTGTGTGTGTGTGTGTGTGTGTACAGTGTGTGTGTGTGTGTGTACATATATGTGTATATATACATGTGTATATATATATATATATATATACAGTGTAAACCTGAGGGACTTACCTGCCTTTTTCTATTACCAGAATTTCCTTCTCTTTTGTGGCTATAACACAAACGAAATTCCCATTAGAATGACATATTCGCAACATACATAGCAAAGTATTAGCATCTACCGCAACACGTCTTTTAAAAAAACAAACAAACTTACAACTGCTAAAGACATTATTATTATTTAGTATTCATATAGCGCCAACATCTTCCGCAGCGCTGTACAGAGTATATTGTCATGTCACTAACTGTCCCTCAGAGGAGCTCACAATCTAATCCTACCATAGTCATATGTCTATGTCTGTATTGTGTAGTGTATGCATCACAGTCTAGAGCCAATTTTGGGAATGCCATTAACCTATCTGTATGTTTTTGGAATGTGGGAGGAATCCGGAGTGCCCGGAGGAAACCCACGCAGACGCAGGGAGAACATACAAACTCCTTGCAGATGATGACCTGCCTGGGATTCGAACCTGTGTACCTAGCGCTGCCAGGCGAGAGCGCTAACCACTACGCCACTGTGCTGCCCAAAGACATAACCGTGAATGCAGTGTGTGGGGAAACATGTCGGTTAAATGGTGAGAGATGATGAGTCCTCATCAACATATATATTTTCTATCATTAGATGCAGACTGGAGCCTCTTACACACATTCAATTCGGATTGGCCAATTTCACCACTTCCATATAGTACGAGGGCCAACACATATGGAACACTATGAACAGAGTGTGTTGGCCAAGCTATCATACTACATGGAGGCTGTAAAATTGGCCAGTCTTTGGCCAATCAAAAATGAATGTGTGTACGCAACCTTATGCCTACCTTCAATTTTGATTGGTGAATGATTGGCCACCACAACGTAATATGAGGGCCAACAGATTTTGAACACTATGAGCAGATTGTGTAGGTAACCTCTCATACTACCTGGAGGTGGTCACATTAGCCAAGCACTGGCCAATTAACATTGGATGTGTGTAGGCACGCTTAGATCTGCAAGGAAATTGAACTACTGCATTTGATCACAGCATCTATCCATGCCTATAGAACTAACAATGTCAGTATTATTATTATTTAGTATTTATATAGCCCCGACATATTGCGCAACGCTGTACAGAGTATATTGTCTTATAACTAACTGTCCCTCAGAGGAGCTCACAATCTAATCCCTACCATAGTCCTATGTCTATGTATGTGTTGTAGTCTGGGGCCAATTTTAGGGGGAAGCCAATTAACTTATCTGTATGTTTTTGGGATGTGGGAGGAAACCGGAGTGCCCAGAGGAAACCCACACACACATGGGGAAAACATACAAACTCCTTGCAGATGTTGATCTGGCCAGGATTCAAACCGGGGACCCAGCGCTGCAAGGCGAGAGTGCTAACCACTATTCCTTCCTTGAGGGCTATAGAATCCTACCAAATAAAGCCCCACTGTCCCTGCGTCCCCTGTACCTGTGTCCGTGCTTTTTGCCAGCGCGCATGCGCGGCACACGGACGTTACAAACAGGAGGACAAAGGCAGCCGTTGGTGCGCGCGGCGGGGATCCAGCACTAGCAGCCCCTGAAAAATCCGCAGATAAGCTTGTTGGCTGTGGTGCAGTAGCGCCTGAAATATTTACGTTCCGCGCTTGTGCAGACGCAATAGCGGCTTTCCGATGGGCTCTGGTGGAAACAGCTGAGCCCAATCAGGTGCACTCTACTGGAGTGGACTCCACCTGGCTGGGCTATTTCCACCAGAGCTGCTAGCCCTGGATTCCGGAGGGTGAAGAGGATTGGGGAAGCCTTATTAGGATTCAGGGGCTGTTTTTTATTTTATTTATTTATTTTTTTACAGATTCTCTTTAATACACTAGCGTTCAGTGAGGCCGTTTTAACCAGGCATAAATGTACTCTAGATATTGTACCTTACTGAACCCCTCGTTCATGTAGGATTCCTTACAGTCCATAGCAATGGGCAGGGACATGAATACAATAGCACTTTTACCATGAGAAAATAAAAGCAATGTTTGATTATTGATTGTTTATGGGAATAACTCCCAGCACCATTTGTCCACTTATGTGGCTGCAAGAAAACTGTCTGAGGTTTTGAATGTGTCCAAATTCAGAAAAAGCAAAACAAATAAAACTGCAAAAATAAAAACAGCGTGGGGTTTCCTTTCAATAGCAATACCAGCCCTGCCCTTAATAGCTGCTTGTAACGAGCAGACAGATCCTACAAGTGTGAAGGTCTCCCTCGACTCTACATACCAACTGACAGTGCTGTCAACAGAGGGCAAGGCCAACCCCCTCGCAAACCACCGGAGCTCTTATGACACCCCCTGGTGGAGAAGGGTGGGGGATGAAGGAGTGGTATGGGATAAGGTGGTAACGGCTATGAATTGTGCTGCATACTAAGGGGTAAAAAGACTTAATTTAGGTTTAGTTCCACTTCTTTACACACAGAGCAATAGCTGTAGCTGTTACTTCACGTACATAGCTCAGAAAGCTTCTTCAAGTTGATGACCTCCACCGTGTCGCTCTCCTCCACATATATGTACAGATTGGTCTTACAGAGTGAGAACCAGCCCACCATGGTACGCTCTAGGCTCCGCCCTTCTTTAAATAGTAACCGCCCGATCCGGTCAAAGTCATAACTTAGCAATTCCTCAGCCTTCGGCGGCAGGAAGCACTGTCGAGATAGAGAGAGGAATCAGGTTGTGTTTTCTTATCAGAATAAAATATTGCATAAAATCTGACAAGCCAACTTATTAGTGTTAGGTTTTCAAAATGCCCCCCCCCAAAAAAAGAAACATAAAAAAATAAATCAAAACAAAAAAAAAACAAGATGCTTAAAGGGGAGGTTCACGGTGGGGGAAAAAAAAACCCACATCCACTTACCTGGGGCTTCCTCCAGCGCCGCCGCTCCACAGGCTCCCGGTCGCCTCCGGTGGCGCACCCGACCTGCCTCTTCTGTGCTCCAAAATGCACCTCACACGGGCGCGCTGACTTCATCGGACGTCCTCCGGGCTGTACTGCGCAGGCGCAGTAGTTCTGAGCCTGCGCAGTACAGCCCGGAGGACGTCCGATGACGTCAGCGCGCCCACTTGAGGTGCATTTTGGAGCGCAGAAGAGACCGACCTGGCCGCCGGCCTGGCCAGGTCGGGTGCACCACTGGAGGCGACCGGGAGCCTGCGGAGTGGCGGCGAGGGCACGTCCTGCCTGCCACGGGCTGGAGGAAGCACCAGGTAAGTGGATGTGCATTTTCATTTTTTTTCCCCCCACCGTGGATCTTCCCTTTAATGTCACATCTACAATCTTCATAATGCATGCACGAGATGATCATAAACATGCAGGTATCAGTGTGTCACCATTACACTACGTCGTTGCATGAGCAGTATGAACAGACAGATTAAAAGTAATATGTGACTTCCGTTCACAAAGCAAGAAGGGACCCAACAGGTAAAACTGAACAAAACCAAATTCTAATAGCAATGAAGATAAGTGAATATTAGCAGTGCATAGAAGCAACCTGATGGACTAAATACTTGTTCCATGGGCCAAATGAGCTACCCACTGCAGTGCAGCTCGCTCCCTCCCCACTCTGGATTCAGCTGCTGGGTGATTCAATTGGGTGTGGCCAAGTGACACACACAGTAGGAAGAACAATAGATGTCTGACTCGATTTCCATTAAGGTAGAACCCATGTGACTACATGAGGAGATGGGACTTGTAGCTCACAGGAATTAGGCATGGCCAATCTCAAGCAACAGGAAATAACAGGTTCTATAAATCTTAAAGAGAAACTCCGACCAAGAATTGAACTTTATCCCAATCAGTAGCTGATACCTCCTTTTACATGAGAAATCTATTCCTTTTCACAAACAGACCATCAGGGGGCGCTGTATGACTGATATTGTGGTGAAACCCCTCCCACAAGAAACGAGAAAAGTACGTACTCTTGGCAGTTTCCTGTCTTGAACCTTGTTGTATTGTGGGAAAAAGCTGTTTACAGCTGTTTCCAACTGCCAAAAAAACTAAGCAGCAGCTACATCACCTGCCAGCAGTAAAAATGTCACCATGTAATAAATGTCCGAATGTAAATCAGGGATTTAAAAGATTTTTACAATGAGCAAACAGTGACGAAATCATTTATACATATTTATTGCAAAAATGAAGCACTTTTTATTACATTATTTTCACTGGAGTTCCTCTTTAAGCTTATATAACCAAGCAGAGCTGGAAAAGGGATTTTTGAACTTGAAAAGGTGATATTTACAGCATGATTGTTTTAAGAATTTGCCCTGTTCATCTTTGGGTTGTGTTGGGCTTGGATCTCAGACCACAGAGGTGTCACTGTCCCGGGGCAGCAGCCTTACGGCACAGAGGATCCTGAAGCACAGAAGACTTTCTTATTGGGAAGGGAGGCTTGTGACGTCTGTATGAAAAGAGAACACCCCTATGGATGTACACACATAGAGCCAGTACCTTAGTGATGGATTTCACCCATTCTCGGGCCTCCTCCTGTTTTTCGGCTGCAAATAAATACAACCTCTCCGATTTAGTGTATATCTCAAAAGTGCTGTCGTACCTGCCATGATAGAGAGAGAGGGAGGACAACAAATTATTTCCACACAGCCAAGACTGCAGGATCCAGTTTTGCAATAAAAATCATAAAATGGTCTTTTGAACTTTATAAAACTTATATGCAGTATACTCGGTATACAGAGGCACCAGAGTAGAGCAAAACATTTTAAAAACCACTTAAAAGCAGAGGGGGTTGTTAAGGTGGACTTACCTCCCTCTTACAAAAAAAGAAAACTCACTTGAGTCTCGATAAAACAGAATTGGCAAATAATTTATTCAACTCCACAAATGCAACGCGTTTCGCGGTGTGACCCCACTTCCTCAGGCAAAAATGGGAGCACAACTCAAGTGAGTTTTCTTTTTTGTAAGAGGGAGGTAAGTCCGCCTTAACAACCCCCTCTGCTTTTAAGCGGTTTTTAAAATGTTTTACTCTACTCTGGCGCCTCTGTATACCGACTTCTTGCTGATCTTCTAGTCCACCCTGGGTGGAGGGGTGCATCCCCATCTACTATCTACAGAAAGCGACTTCTTAACCTGAGTGGGAACAGGTCCTAATGCTCCCCACCTGCATTTAAAGTGGTTGCCTATGGGTAACCCGTGTTTGTGAGTATATATACATAAAATTGTATTGAACTCTTAATTTTACCTGACAATACTGCACCATATTGGGCTCTCGATTTACTGAGAGCATCCTACCAATATAGCAGAGGGATCGGTCGGCGTCCGTAGTCTGGGAGGTGATAGTTGGATAAACCGGTTTTGGTTTGGCATGCATGAGAACAAACACTGCACTTTCTCTAAACCATTATTTGGTTTGGTAGAGTCAATAGCTGAGCTTGGCTGAGCTGCATGTACTGTTCTAGGAAGAAGGATGGGGAGGGGGGAAGCAGGGGACTTCCTGCAGGGTCCGAGGATAAAGCAGTTGCCCAAAAATACCCAAAATAGCAGACTGCTTTTTATCTACATTCAGTCAGGTAGAAAAATCAGCGGATGTCTAGGCACACATTAAACTGATGGCTGAAACGATTATGAAATATCTTTTCAGTCAGCCTATTCCCTCAAAGCCCCACCCCTAGTCTAGGTTATAGCAGGAAGTGTGCCACCGCTATATACAGAAAGTGCACTGCCGCTACATACAGAAAGCTACATACAGGAAGTGCACCCCACAATATACAGGAAGTGCACTGCTTCTAAAGGTAGGAAGTGCACCACCGCTACATGCAGGAAGTGCACTGCCACTACATACACAAAGTGCACTGCCGCTACATACAGGAAGCGCACCCCACAACATACAGGAAGTGCACTGCTTCTAAAGGTAGGAAGTGCACCACCGCTACATGCAGGAAGTGCACTGCCACTACATACACAAAGTGCACTGCCGCTACATACAGGAAGCGCACCCCACAACATACAGGAAGTGCACTGCTTCTAAATGCAGGAAGTACACCACTGCTACATGCAGGAAGAACACTGCCACTACATACACGGAGTGCACTGCCGCTACATACAGTATGCTACATGCAGGAAGTGCACCACCGTTACATGCAGGAAGTGCACTGCTGCTACATGCAGGAAGTGCACTATCGCTACATACAGAAATCTACATACAGGAAGTGCACTCGCTACATGTAGGAAATGCACCACTGCTACATACAGGAAGTGCACTAGCGCTACGTACAGGAAGTGCACTATCGCTACATACAGGAAGTGCTCCACTCCTAAATGCAGGAAGTGCACTGCTGCTACATGCAGGAAGTGCACTATCGCTACATACAGAAATCTACATACAGGAAGTGCACTCGCTACATGTAGGAAATGCACCACTGCTACATACAGGAAGTGCACTAGCGCTACGTACAGGAAGTGCACCACCACTACATACAGGAAATGCACCACCACTACATACAGGAAGTGCTCCACTGCTAGATACAGGAAGTTTATAAAGCGTTATAGTTATGGGACCACAACTCATACATGAATAATGTTCCATTTCCCCCCTTACCCGTGGGTATCTGGTGGGATCACTGCCACGCACACAACCTCATCCATGCGGATCTCCCCATTGGGTGAGCCGCTGTGGTTGTTCTCGTAGTAGCTGAAGACCCCATCGTTGAGTATGCACCACCGACGGCTGAACTCTGCAACAAGAGCAGAAAATAAGGATAAGTGACAACATATTGACGATAAACCTGGTTTCTGCACCACCCACACAAGCCGAGTACTCCTCATTCACAGAAATAGGCATTACAGTTACCTTTATGCAACACCAGAATTACGTGGCCTGTGTGGAAGGTAGGGAAGGTGAAACCAGTTGAGGCTCCTCCTTCCACTCAGGGATGGTATGTAAACAAAAGCATATCTAGAGAAAGGAGATATTACAGCTATGCATGTTTCCCAATATAACGCTGGCCACTGCACTGCTGATAGGGTGACCCATGCAGACAAATACATGTGTAGAGGTTGGGCACAGGTGATGCCAAGTAACTGCACTGCACCTGAGCCGGTCTATGAGCAGTGCGTCAGGAGTGAGATGAAATCCCATTTGTGCTGCCCTATGGCTGGTATATCCCAGGGACCATGTGACCACTGATGTGGAGCTCCACCTCCTGAGCTATACCAACCCACATGATCCATAATATTAGGGGGCAAATCTGCATACTGATATTTCTTCAAACAACAAATTGGCCCCGATTCATCAAGACTTATCGAATCAATTACCAACAGCTCGTTAAAATACCGAACTCGATAAGTTGATTTCAGGGTCCATCAAAGTTATCTACAGGTGTTAGCGAGCATTGGGTAATCATTCGGTAATGATGCGATAAAACGGAAGAAAGTGCAATTCATGAAAATTAAAGTGGGCGCGGTTTAGCATTCAATTTAGGATTAGTTATCTCCTTCACTGCTCTGTCGTTATTCCTGTCAGATCATTGCTGACAGAGAAGATGGAGCCATTTGAAGTGGTTATGTATCAGCTGAGAGTGATTCAAAGGCGCAGAAGGGCAAGAATAAGGTCTAGAACGGGGTCAGGAACCTTTTTGGCTACGAGAGCCATGAACGCTGTATATTTTAAAATGTAATACCGTGAGAGCCATACAATAAGTTTCAAACTGGGACAGTAGGGCTCACATCCCTGTTGCCATGGTGATGTGTATACAGTTGATCCGCTGGGTAGCGGAAGTGTCAGTCACGTCTTCAGTTTCTCTTGGGTTTCAGCCACATCAGCAATTCCCCCGAGAGCCAGACAGGAGAAATACCAACTAACAGCTTGTGCATTTAGCTAGCTGACTTGGGGGTGGATTCACTTTGTAGGACAAGATTCTCGCACTTTGGCCCAATAGGCTGTTGGCTATTGGGCCACTGAAAGTGTGGGGATCTCATCCTATAAAGTCACTGGAACTAAGTGTAACAATTGGAGCAGCTGTTAGTTTTGGGGTAGCGCTAGTAAGTTAGTAGTGCATGCTACAGCAGTAGGGTGCCTACTTTGAAAATGTTACTTGTGCTGCCACACTAAGCTGTGCTGCTTGAGCAGTGCAGCTTAGTGAATCAGCCCCTACTGATTTGTCTGTGAGCCAGATGTAGCCATCAAAAGAGCCACATCTGGCTCCCGAGCCTCAGGTTCCCTACCCCTGGTCTAGAAATATATCAATTTGCAAGAGAATAGATTTATTTGCTATACCAGGACATCTGCATTTCTCTTGAATCATCTTGTAAGAGAACACAGGCAGTGGCAGGGTTAACTAATTTGCTAGCTACACTATATTTTTTTCAGAAAAGGCTCCTATCAAGCCGCAGCTGGGGAAATTGTGGGATTGTCCCAACCACTTCCAGAATCCTGGTCCAGGTGTTAAGCCCTATTCAGAATGTTGCTAGGTAGTGTTCAAAGGACTGCCTTTTACCCACAATTCCATGGGAATCGTATGGCCTTGTGTTAAAATACCGCTGTAAAATGGAAATATCGACACATTACTGAATGGTTACCGAATTGTTATCGATATTTTATCGAACTCACACCGAATGCGGAAAAACCTTGATGAATACAACTAGAAATCGATAAAATTCGAATTCGGTAATTTAACATACTGGAAAAAGTTATCGCAAAGACAATGATTAATCGAGGCCATTGTCTTTCCCAAAATTATGAATAAGAGGTTCATCACTTCCTAATGGTAGAGGACTTGGGAGTAACTACATAGTGGCTGGATAGTGTACTGGTTAAGGGCACCACCTCTGACATACGAGACCAGGGTTCAAACCTAAACTCAGTTAAAAGTAAGCAAGCACCTATTCAGTAAGGAGTCCTTGGGCAAGATTCCCAAACACTGCAGGGTGGCCTACTGAGCAAGTCTCTAGTGGCTGCAGCTCTCAAGCGCTTTGAGTCCGACAGGACGCAAGCGCCCATATAATAGCACATAAAATATATTCTTATATTGGCGAAGCCATGTTTGGAAGGGGAGTGGGAAACCTATGGGGAGATCTATGAGTCACTTCCAAAATGGGGTTTTTAGATTACAACAACCCACTCAAACCAAGGTGATATTTCCAGCTTAATTTCACCCAATTCGTTTGTGAACAGAATAAGAGGATAGATAATGATATCTGACTGGGGGTTCCTGGTGTCTGTGACCCCCTACTGGTGACATGTCCCCTTTATTTCCGGTCTCTGTGACCTCCCCAGCTCCAGTATGAGCCCTGGGGGTCTTGAAGCCAGGAAAATACGAAACTGCAATAAAAACCTGACAGTAGTTGTCGCAGAGACGACAACACGTTCATTCACTCGTCCAGCGGACACATTGTGGGGACTCTGAACTTACCTTCCTGGCCCTTCCGGTCGGTGATGAGTTTGGTCATGGAGGAGGTTTTGTAGAGGTAGCCATTGTGAGTAATAGAGTGATGCATAGTGTAATACTGCTTCTCCAGGCCGGGCGTCGGATCCAGGCGAGGGGTCTCTGCAAAGACACAACATCATAAATCTCTCAGTCTGTATCAAAAGAAGCGATCAAATGTCATCGGTAATTATACGTATCAGGTTTCAGGGAATTAAACTTAAGGCAGCCATACACTGGTCGATTGCCACCAGATCGACCAGCAGATAGATCCCTCTGTGATCGAATCTGATCAGAGAGGGATCTATTGGCTGCCTACACAGCAAACAGATTTTGAATCGATTTCACTATGAAACCGATTCACAATCAGTGGAGCTGCCGTTGCCGCCTCCCCCAGCATACATTACCTGATCTGGCCGGCGCGAGTTTCCTGGTCTCTTCTCTGCTCTGGGCTCCAGCTTCACTTTACTTCTTGCCGGGGGAAGTTTAAACAGTAGAGGGCGCTACTGTTTAAACTTCCCCCGACAGGAAGTAAGTGAAGCCAGCCGGAGCCCAGCGCGGAGAAGAGACCACGAGGACACACGTCGGCGGAACAGGTAATGTAAATTTGTAATGTACATTTTCCGCGCGTTAAGATCGACGGGATCGAACGGTTTCGGACGGAAATCGGTCAGCGTTAGCGCATCGATTTCACAGCAGATTTGATCACAGTGATTGAATCTGCTGTCTATCGGCGGGAATTCGACGCAGTGTATGGGCACCTTTACAGCCAAGCTACACATGGACGGTTGCAATAAGACACGTTTTCTAAGAGAGTTGTAACTAATAACTATAGTAACAACAATAAACATCATTATAATTAGACAAAGCACAAACATGTTTTGTGGTGCTATACTTACAAAAAATAAAAACGTAGGTTAAACACAGTTGTACAGCACAATGGCACAAGTATTAACAGTTTAGCGATAGGCGTGGATGCGGCGGCAGCCCCAGGACCACTCACCGCCAAGTGGCGTGAAGTCCTAGGGGCAGAGATTGCAGGGGAAGGAACGCGCTCGCCGATGTGCGCGTATCCCCGCTCGAATGTCGGCGTTGTGCTCCGCCATCAGTCTACCAGCAGCGAATGCCGCTAGGATACTGTCTAGGTGAACCCGCCGTCTATTTACACAGTACAGCACTGCGATCTACAGCAGCGCTGTACTGGAGACAGCTGTGTGACACAGCTGAAGCCTATGACAGCCGATCACCGTAGTGGCTGGATAGTGTACTGGTTAAGGGCTCTGCCTTCGACATGGGAGACCAGGGTTCGAATCCTGGCTAGGTCAAGTACCTATTCAGTAAGGATTTCAAGGCAAGACTCCCTAATGGCCCATACTCACGGGCTACAATTTGGCATGTCGCTAGCACACGGGAGCGTGTGCGCGACATGCCGGCGACAGCTCGTCGCCAGGTCCCTCCGCATACACACAGCGGAGGGACCTGGCAACTGATGCGGCGGAAGCTGTCGCTGTTGTCCCTCCCCCCGCCGGAAGCTCCGTCTATCTACAATTATGTTGCTGTCGCTAGTCCGCGTACTCACGCGGACTAGCGACAGTTGCGGCGGCGACTGTCGCCAGGCGATTGACCGCGCCAATCGCCTGGCGACATCAGCGACGGGCGACAGTTCGGGGTGCGCGCCCGGGCAACGCCGCATACTCACGGGCGACCTGTCGCCGCAACACGCGCGCGCAGCATGTTGCAGCGACAATTGTAGCCCGTGAGTATGGGCCATAACACTGCAGGGTGGCCTCTTGAGCGCGCCCCAGTGGCTGCAGCTCTTGAGCGCTTTGAGTCCGACAGGAGAAAAGCGCTATACAAATGTTCGGATTATTATTATTATTATTATTATTATTGGCTAGCAGGGGGAGGGAGGGGTTATAATAAAATAATTAAAAAATTATAAATAAATATTTATTTAAAAAAATTACAAATAAATATAAATAAACAAGCTGGCAGGGATCATAGCCCACCAACATAAAGCTCTGTTGGTGGGCAGAAAAGGGGGGGTCACTTGTGTGCTGAGTTGTACGGCCCTGCAGCAAGCCCTTAAAGGTGCAGTGGCCTAACGTGTAAAAAAAAAAAAAAAGTTGGTTACTTGGGGGGGTGGGGGGGTTAAGCATAACAAACTATTTAGAATTTACAGAGCTAAGTGCTTTCATTTTCAGAATATGCTGTATCAGCTTTTTACCACAAGATGTCAGCAGAGCACCAGGAAAGCAGCAGTAGCACAGTACAATGATGACATTGTGGCAGTAGTCACAACAAGCTGATCCTGTGTACAAAGTGCAGCCCCTCCTCCTAACCATGCCTCACTGGGCCCAAATCCAAACCCAGATGAAAGTGCTGTTTCATGTTCCTGCCTTTTAAAGAGAAAGCACACTTTTATTGGCAATATTTCTGTGCTTATCGATCTCTTCTATACACTGCTAGGATTTAAAAGCAAAACATGACTTCAGTTTGACTGCTTTGTTTAGATTTGTATATACAACACCGCCATTCCGCAGTGTTTCTAATAAGGCAACTTTAAAGCCATTTCCGGCAATTTTTAAAGGACCACTACCGTGAAAATCATAACATTTAAAATAAATGTAAACAAATGCAAATAAGAAGTTTGTTTCTTCCAGAGTAAAATGAGCCATAAATGACTTTTCTCCTAGCTTGCTGTCACTTACAGTAGGTAGTAGAAATCTGACAGAACCATCAGGTTTTGGACTAGCCCATCTCTTCATGGGGGGATTCTCAGGGTTTTGTTTTGTTTCAAAAGCATTTAGTTGCTCTGTTCAACTGCCAAAAAACTGTGCAGCGAGCAGAGAGGCTGACCAGCATCATTGTATAAATCCTTTTCAGGGAATGTCTTTATAAAGAAAAAAAGCTTTGCTGAGAATCACCCACGAGGAGATGGGCTAGTCCAAAGCCTGTCAGCTGTGTCAGATTTATACTACCTACTGTAAGTGACAGCAACAAAGGAGAAAAGTAATTCATGGCACATTTTACTCTGGAAGAAACATACTTCTTATTTGTATTCGTTTACGTGAATTATACATTTTAGGATTTTCGCGATAGTGGTCCCTTAAAGGGGAGGTTCACGGTGGGGAGAAAAAAAATAAAAATGCACATCCACTTAACTGGGGCTTTCTCCAGCCCATGGCAGGCAGGACGTGCCCTTGTCGCCGCTCCGCAGGCTCCCAGTGGTCTCCGGTGGCACACCGGACCTGGCAAGGCCAGCTTCCAGGTCAGGCTCTTGTGGGCTCCAAAACGCACCTCACGGGGGCGCGCTGACGTCATCGGACGTCCTCTGGGCTGTACTGCGCAGGCACAGAACTACTGAGCCTGCGCAGTACAGCCCGGAGGACGTCCGATGACATCAGCACGCCCGCGTGAGACGCACGTTGGTGCGCACAAGAGCCCGACCTGGAAGCCGGCCTGGCCAGGTCGGGCACGGCACCGGAGGCGACCGGAAGCCTGCGGAGCGGCGCCGAGGGCATGCCCTGCCTGCCACAGGCTGGAGGAAGCCCCAGGTAAGTGGATGTGCATTTTTATTGTTAGGTCAAAAATATATAGATGCAGGAAATGTTTCTGTTGCAGAAACCAGCAAAATTACCATAAAAGTGGGTATCCTGAATAATTTACTGCATTCTACTATGTCACTACAGGGCCTCTTTAAAGTTTAGGCAGAATTTTAAAATTAAAATTTTACATCTATTATGCCTAAAAAATTCACTTAAAAAAAACAAAAAAACCCCAAAAACTAAATATATCTGCTGCACTAATTCATAGAGCCTCCTCTCCTGCTCATGGCCTGCCAACCTGAGGTCACACCTCCCTGATAAATATTATAGCAGCAGGGAGGTGTGTCTTCAGCTGACAGACCAATCACTGGCCCCGTGCCTGATCATGTGACTAAAGAGAGCATGTTTCCAGCTCACTGAGATTGAGCAGGTAAGTAGGAAGTCACCAAGGAGGTGAGGAACATTTAGAGGTGTTGCTAGGATCCTGAGATCCAGGGCACTTTTGGGCACTCCAGACAGAAACTGGTGGGGCCATGCACCAGGATGTGGGTGTGGTCATGGGGGGAGCCAAATTTACAATAAAGGTCCAAGAACAAAGCCTGCCCAGCAAAATGTTCCACCGCACCACAGCTCCCAGCATGTCCGCCATTGAGGCACCACAGTGACTGTGCCTGGGGGACACCCGGGGCACCCCAGAATAGATTCGGGGCACGTGCCACTGATCTTTAGGGCTAATGACGCCCCTGGGAGCATCTATAAAATGCTGTAACAGGTATTTTTGTTTTTATTATTAACCATGCAGGTGCTGCTTGCATGTGCAAGTGCTACACAAACACAACTCCGCAGCAGCTGACAAAGAGGAAGAAGGTGATGATCCCTGCTGTAAAAAGATAGCAGCTGCAAAGATGTCTCTAGAAAGACAATCTGGGCCTTGTTTTGCCCTCTGGCTGGGAGGAGACACTCAGCAACACAGCAGAATGTGTAAACCACTTTCTGAAAGCGTGTTAAAAACTCACTGCTATAAAAATGCCTTTACAAGAAGTAGCACAAGCTGTTTTTAGCATTGTTTCATAGCAGACCATAAGCAAGGAGGGACATAAAAAAAAAAGACATTCAAAAATGAATTCTGTGACTTCAGCGTATCCGTTGCTGATCTGATGGTGGGAAGCATCTGAGCGGGGATGTCCATGCGCTGTGCAGCGGTGGTCAGTAGATCGCAGCGCAGTGGATGGTCTCACGCTGTCTCCTGAGTAGTGGAGGGGTTAAAGTATGCATGACACACACTGTGGTGACCGCTGAGTCACTTCCTCCTGCTTGCTGCTGTCCTGAGGTCGCTAATCCATCCCCTTCAGGAATTCACAATTACCCACAATGGCTGACTATTAACAACATACACCTGCAGCTATTACCAGCGCTGCAGACTGACACACAGATGTGACAGAGAGCAGAACCAGATGGCAGAATCGGGCTCTGAGATCTCAAGATTCCTCCACTTCACACACAGGGAAAACAGCAGCTAGCAGACTTACAACTAGCGTAAACAAATCACTTAGGGCTGGTTCCTATTATAGTGTTTGCACTACAAGAGAAAAGCATTTTTTAAATATGCACCCCAAACCACATACAAGGTTTTGTGCCCTACAGATATCACTAAGGTCTGGTACCCTACAGACATCACTGAGGTTTGGTGCCCTACAGACATCACTGAGGTTTGGTGCCCTACAGACATCACTGAGGTTTGGTGCCCTACAGACATTACTGAGGTTTGTGCCCTACAGACATCACTGAGGTTTGGTGCCCTACAGACATTACTGAGGTTTGGCGCCCTACAGACATCACTAAGGTTTGGTGCCCTACAGACATCACTAAGGTTTGGTGCCCTACAGACATCACTGAAGTTTGGTGACCTACAGATATCACTAAGGTTTGGTGCCCTACAGACATCACTGAGGTTTGGTGCACTACAGACATCACAGAGGTTTGGTGCCCTACAGACATCACTGAGGTTTGGTGCCCTACAGACATTACTGAGGTTTGTGCCCTACAGACATCACTAAGGTTTGGTGCCCTACAGACATCACTGAGGTTTGGTGCCCTACAGACATCACTAAGGTTTGGCACCCTACAGACATCACTAAGGTTTGTGCCCTACAGACATCACTATGGTTTGGTGCCTTACAGACATCACTGAGGTTTGGTGACCTACAGACATCACTAAGGTTTGGTGCCCTATAGACTTCACTGAGGTTTGGTGCCCTACAGACATCACTAAGGTTTGGTGCCCTACAGACATCACTAAGGTTTGGTGACCTACAGACATCACTAAGGTTTGGTGCCTTACAGACATCACTGAGGTTTGGTGACCTACAGACATCACTATGGTTTGGTGCCCTACAGACATCACTAAGGTTTGGTACCGTACAGACATCACTGAGGTTTGGTGACCTACAGATATCACTAAGGTTTGGTGCCCTACAGACATCACTGAGGTTTGGTGCACTACAGACATCACTGAGGTTTGGTGCACTACAGACATCACTGAGGTTTGGTGCCCTACAGACATCACTGAGGTTTGGTGCCCTACAGACATTACTGAGGTTTGTGCCCTACAGACATCACTAAGGTTTGGTGCCCTACAGACATTATTGAGGTTTGGTGCCCTACAGACATCACTAAGGTTTGGCACCCTACAGACATCACTAAGGTTTGTGCCCTACAGACATCACTATGGTTTGGTGCCTTACAGACATCACTGAGGTTTGGTGACCTACAGACATCACTAAGGTTTGGTGCCCTATAGACATCACTGAGGTTTGGTGCCCTACAGACATCACTAAGGTTTGGTGCCCTACAGACATCACTAAGGTTTGGTGCCCTACAGACATCACTGAGGTTTGGTGACCTACAGACATCACTAAGGTTTGGTGCACTACAGACATCACTAAGGTTTGGTGCCCTACAGACATCACTAAGGTTTGGTGCCCTACAGACATCAATGAGGTTTGGCACCCTACAGACATCACTGAGGTTTGGTGCCTTACAGACATCACTGAGGTTTGGTGCTCTACAGACATCACTGAGGTTTGGTGCCCTACAGACATTACTGAGGTTTGGTGCCCTACAGACATCACTAAGGTTTGGTGCCCTACAGACATTACTGAGGTTTGGTACCCTACAGACATCACTGAGGTTTGGTGCCCTACAGACATCGCTGAGGTTTGGTGCCCTACAGACATCACTGAGGTTTGGTGTCCTACAGACATCACTGAGGTTTGGTGCCCTACAGACATTACTGAGGTTTGGTGCCCTACAGACATCACTAAGGTTTGGTGCCCTACAGACATTACTGAGGTTTGGAGCCCTACAGACATCACTGAGGTTTGGTGCCCTACAGACATCGCTGAGGTTTGGTGCCCTACAGACATCACTGAGGTTTGGTGCTCTACAGACATCACTAAGGTTTGGTGCCCTACAGACATCACTATGGTTTGGTGCCCTACAGACATCACTGAGGTTTGGTGCCCTACAGACATCACTGAGGTTTGGTGCCCTACAGACATCGCTAAGGTTTGGTGCCCTACAGACATCACTGAGGTTTGGTGCCCTACAGACATCACTGAGGTTTGGTGCCCTACAGACATCACTGAGGTTTGGTGCCCTACAGACATCACTATGGTTTGGTGCCCTACAGACATCACTATGGTTTGGTGCCCTACAGACATCACTGAGGTTTGGTACCCTACAGACATCACTGAGGTTTGGTGCCCTACAGACATCACTGAGGTTTGGTGCCCTACAGACATCACTGAGGTTTGGTGCCCTACAGACATCACTGAGGTTTGGTGCCCTACAGACATCACTAAGGTTTGGTGCCCTACAGACATCACTATAGTTCGGTGCCCTACAGACATCACTACAGTTCGGTGCCCTACAGACATCACTATAGTTTGGTGCCCTACAGACATCACTAAGGTTTGGTGCCCTACAGACATCACTGAGGTTTGGTGCCCTACAGACATCACTAAGGTTTGGTGCCCTACAGACATCACTAAGGTTTGGTGTCCTACAGACATCAATAAGGTTTGGTGCCCTACAGACATCACTAAGGTTTGGTGCCCTACAGACATCACTAAGGTTTGGTGCCCTACAGACATCACTGAGGTTTGGTGCCCTACAGACATCACTAAGGTTTGGTGTCCTACAGACATCACTGAGGTTTGGTGCCCTACAGACATCACTAAGGTTTGGCGCCCTACAGACATCACTGAGGTTTGGTGCCCTACAGACATCACTGAGGTTTGGTGTCCCTACAGACATCACTGAGGTTTGGTGTCCCTACAGACATCACTGAGGTTTGGTGCTCTACAGACATCACTAAGGTTTGGTGCCCTACAGACATCACTGAGGTTTGGTGCCCTACAGACATCACTGAGGTTTGGTGCCCTACAGACATCACTGAGGTTTGGTGTCCTACAGACATCACTAAGGTTTGGTGCCCTACAGACATCACGGAGGTTTGGTTCCCTACAGACATCACTAAGGATTGGTGTCCTACAGACATCACTAAGGTTTGGTGCCCTACAGACATCACTGAGGTTTGGTGCCCTACAGACATCACTGAGGTTTGGTGCCCTACAGACATCACTGAGGTTTGGTGACCTACAGACATCACTGAGGTTTGGTGCTCTACAGACATCACTGAGGTTTGGTGACCTACAGACATCACTGAGGTTTGGTGACCTACAGACATCACTAAGGTTTGGTGACCTATAGACATCACTAAGGATTGGTGTCCTACAGACATCACTGAGGTTTGGTACCCTACAGACATCACTGAGGTTTGGTGCCCTACAGACATCACTGAGGTTTGGTGCCCTACAGACATCACTGAGGTTTGGTGCCCTACAGACATCACTGAGGTTTGGTGCCCTACAGACATCACTGAGGTTTGGTGCCCTACGGACATCACTGAGGTTTGGTGCCCTACAGACATCACTAAGGTTTGGTTCCCTACAGACATCACCATGGTTTGGTGTCCTACAGACATCACTAAGGTTTGGTGCCCTACAGACATCACTAAGGTTTGGTGTCCTACAGACATCAATAAGGTTTGGTGCCCTACAGACATCACTGAGGTTTGGTGCCCTACGGACATCACTGAGGTTTGGTGCCCTACAGACATCACTGAGGTTTGGTTCCCTACAGACATCACCATGGTTTGGTGTCCTACAGACATCACTAAGGTTTGGTGCCCTACAGACATCACTAAGGTTTGGTGTCCTACAGACATCAATAAGGTTTGGTGCCCTACAGACATCACTAAGGTTTGGTGCCCTACAGACATCAATAAGGTTTGGTGCCCTACAGACATCACTAAGGTTTGGTGCCCTACAGACATCACTAAGGTTTGGTGCCCTACAGACATCACTGAGGTTTGGTGCCCTACAGACATCACTGAGGTTTGGCGTCCTACAGACATCACTGAGGTTTGGCGCCCTACAGACATCACTGAGGTTTGGCGCCCTACAGACATCACTGAGGTTTGGTGCCCTACAGACATCACTGAGGTTTGGTGTCCCTACAGACATCACTGAGGTTTGGTGTCCCTACAGACATCACTGAGGTTTGGTGCTCTACAGACATCACTGAGGTTTGGTGCTCTACAGACATCACTGAGGTTTGGTGCCCTACAGACATCACTGAGGTTTGGTGCCCTACAGACATCACTGAGGTTTGGTGCCCTACAGACATCACTGAGATTTGGTGCCCTACAGACATCACTGAGGTTTGGTGACCTACACACATCACTGAGGTTTGGTGCCCTACAGACATCACTAAGGTTTGGTGCCCTACGGACATCACTGAGGTTTGGTGCCCTACAGACATCACCATGGTTTGGTGTCCTACAGACATCACTAAGGTTTGGTGCCCTACAGACATCACTAAGGTTTGGTGTCCTACAGACATCAATAAGGTTTGGTGCCCTACAGACATCACTAAGGTTTGGTGCCCTACAGACATCAATAAGGTTTGGTGCCCTACAGACATCACTGAGGTTTGGTGCCCTACAGACATCACTGAGGTTTGGTGCCCTACAGACATCACTGAGGTTTGGTGTCCCTACAGACATCACTGAGGTTTGGTGCCCTACAGACATCACTGAGGTTTGGTGCCCTACAGACATCACTGAGGTTTGGTGTCCCTACAGACATCACTGAGGTTTGGTGTCCCTACAGACATCACTGAGGTTTGGTGCTCTACAGACATCACTAAGGTTTGGTGCCCTACAGACATCACTGAGGTTTGGTGCCCTACAGACATCACTGAGGTTTGGTGCCCTACAGACATCACTGAGGTTTGGTGCCCTACAGACATCACTGAGGTTTGGTGCCCTACAGACATCACTAAGGTTTGGTGACCTACAGACATCACTAAGGTTTGGTGACCTACAGACATCACTGAGGTTTGGTGTCCTACAGACATCACTGAGGTTTGGTGCCCTACAGACATCACGGAGGTTTGGTTCCCTACAGACATCACTAAGGATTGGTGTCCTACAGACATCACTGAGGTTTGGTGCCCTACAGACATCACTGAGGTTTGGTGCCCTACAGACATCACTGAGGTTTGGTGCCCTACAGACATCACTGAGGTTTGGTGCCCTACAGACATCACTAAGGTTTGGTGCCCTACAGACATCACTATAGTTCGGTGCCCTACAGACATCACTGAGGTTTGGTGCTCTACAGACATCACTGAGGTTTGGTGCCCTACAGACATCACTGAGGTTTGGTGCCCTACAGACATCACTAAGGTTTGGTGACCTACAGACATCACTGAGGTTTGGTACCCTACAGACATCACTGAGGTTTGGTGCCCTACAGACATCAATAAGGTTTGGTGTCCCTACAGACATCACTGAGGTTTGGTGCTCTACAGACATCACTGAGGTTTGGTGCTCTACAGACATCACTAAGGTTTGGTGACCTACAGACATCACTAAGGTTTGGTACCATACAGACATCACTGAGGTTTGGTGCCCTACAGACATCACTAAGGTTTGGTGCCCTACAGACATCACTAAGGTTTGGTGCCCTACAGACATCACTAAGGTTTGGTGCCCTACAGACATCACTATGGTTTGGTGCCCTACAGACATCACTGAGGTTTGGTACCCTACAGACATCACTGAGGTTTGGTGCCCTACAGACATCACTGAGGTTTGGTGACCTACAGACATCACTAAGGTTTGGTGACCTACAGACATCACTAAGGTTTGGTGCCCTACAGACATCACTGAGGTTTGGTGCCCTACAGACATCACCGAGGTTTGGTGCCCTACAGACATCAGTAAGGTTTGGTGACCTACAGACATCACTAAGGATTGGTGTCCTACAGACATCACTGAGGTTTGGTACCCTACAGACATCACTGAGGTTTGGTGCCCTACAGACATCACTAAGGTTTGGTGACCTACAGACATCACTAAGGATTGGTGTCCTACAGGCATCACTAAGGTTTGGTGTCCTACAGACATCACTGAGGTTTGGTGCCATACAGACATCACTGAGGTTTGGTGCCCTACAGACATCACTATGGTTTGGTGCCCTCAAGACATCACTAAGGTTTGGTGTCCTACAGACATCACTATGGTTTGGAGCCTTACAGACATCACTATGGTTTGGTGCCCTACAGACATCACTGAGGTTTGGTTCCCTACAGACATCACTATGGTTTGGTGTCCTACAGACATCACTATGGTTTGGTGCCTTACAGACATCACTATGGTTTGGTGCCCTACAGACATCACTATGGTTTGGTGCCCTACAGACATCACTGAGGTTTGGTGACCTACAGACATTACTAAGGTTTGGTGACCTACAGACATCATTATGGTTTGGTGCCTTACAGACATCACTAAGGCTTGGTCACCTACAGACATTACTAAGGTTTGGTGACCTACAGACATCACTAAGGTTTGGTGACCTACAGACATCACTAAGGTTTGGTGACCTACAAACAACACTAAGGTTTGGTGACCTACAGACATCACTAAGGTTTGGTGCCCAACAGACATCACTAAGGTTTGGTGACCTACAAACATCACTAAGGTTTGGAAGATGTCGTTGCTAGGGACAATTTGAATATTCAGTAGTGATGCATCATGGAAGACATCATACGCTCACTCCAACCTGAATAATCACAAATTCCTTCTGTTTTTAGAAGGCAATCTTCTGTTTTGCATAACATTTTAGTAAGGAGGCTTATTGGTGTCTTTCAGCCCCTTACACACTTCTGGGAGTTCCGGTTCACCATGAGCTTGCTGGGTAATCTGTAACTCCTCACATAAGAGAACTTCAAGGAGATGAGATGTTTGGTGAGCTGAGAGTGATGGAAGTTGCCTAAGATCCGCTCTTAATCTGGGGTTAGGTGGGATTATCCTGATCCTCTGGTGGGGTGTCCTCTTACTCATTGATAGCCAGGCACTCTCCTCAATGTACAGAGGAAATCTCTGCTCTACAGAAAACAGAAACTCGCCTATAAAGGGCTTTCCCGCTTATAAAAGCCAGAACTGCTGTGAAGGTCATATCAGGTGAAACAGCAGAATGGAACATATCCCCCTTCCCTCCCCAAAACAGAGAAGGGCTCAGCCACTCACTGGGGTCAGCCTAACAAAGGAGGAGGTCAGCACAGCAACCGTAACTTCTTCATGCCTGGAGCAGGCATTCATCATCAACGGCAAATCTGTTCATATAGGGTATGGCCTAAAAAATAGTATTTCATGATCGTTTTGGGTGACAGTTTAAAGAGAACCAGAGATGAAGCATCCTCATGTATTTTACCTTATAAATCAGTGGGAACATGACAGTAGACACCTAATCAGTCTAGCTTTGCTATGGAAAGATTATAGCTGAGTCTGTCTTCTCTGGTATCTTTTCAAACCCAAGCCTGCCCCCTTGAGGCTCTGCTATAATGACTCAGCTATAATCATTCCCAGCAAAGCCAGAATGAATGCTCAGTCCGGGATTCTTATCACAGCTGATAACAGACACTTTTAGCAGTGAGGATGAAACAGAGAGCATGGTGTTTCTCTAATGTTCTTACTGATATATTTGGTAAAATACACAAGGGTGCTTCGTCTCTGGTTCCCTTTAAGTATGACATTCTGTTATATAGAGAAGGGTTAGGGATGAGGGGAGGACGGGCAGCCAGATCTGTCCTAAGGAGTCACATCACCCCCTCTGCATTCTGGCTGTGGGTCAGCGACTCTAAGGGCCCATTTGCAGGATGTGCAAAATCGCAATGCGATTATTCACATTGAAACGGCAACCAATGCATGTCTGCGTAATCATTTACAATGCAAAATTTCTATTGCTGCCAGCTATTGCCGTCGGCCAAATTACGTTGCTGTTATAGTAATTTGGGCTCCGTCTTTTGGTGGCGCCCAAGTTACTGTCTGAGCCCTATAGCCGTAATTCACATTACTTCCTATGGCGGCGCTTGATGCGTCTAAATTTCCCTGCACCATTTTGTGCAGTTTCAAGCTTGTGGATCCTCCAGAAGTTTTCCACGCCCCCCTCGAGACCACCGGGACCCTCTGACAGGCTGCGGCTGCGCTCTTGTTCGTGATCCAGTGTGGCTGTACTGCGCATGCACGAGTATGCCAGCGCAATAACTTGGAGCCACTCATGGATAAGCATCTCAGGCTTACTGTGCAGGCACAGCCGTAGTCACGCAGGTGCAGTCACGCTCGTACACGGAGGGGAGCGCGGCCACAATATCATGTCCGGCAAGCTCTTGTTGTATACGTTCAGGGCGTCTGCACGCGCCAACAGTGGGGGCAGGGAGGATACAGGAATCCACTGGACTATCCAAACATTCCCCCCTACCCAGGCAAGTATCTAACTTCTATTTTCAGGCCGCCTCATGTTCACTATAAAGGGATCATAAAGCCAGGATTCAATAGTTATTTCCTTTTAAAGGACAACTGAAGTGAGAGGGAAATGGAGGCTGTCATATTGATTTCCTTTTAAACAATACCAGTTGCCTGGCTGCCCTGCTGATCTATTGGGCTTTAGTAGTGTCACACCAGAAACAAGCATGCAGCTAATCTTGTGAGATTATTGTCAGAAAAGCCTGATATGCCGCATGCTTGTTCAGGGGCTATGGCTGAAAGTATTAGAGGCAGAGGATCAGCAGGGCTGCCAGGCAACTAGTATTGCTTAAAAGGAAAAAAAAATATGGCAGCCTCCACATCCCTCTCTCTTCAGGTGATTTTTAGGATACCCTAGGTGACATGATGAGATAGAAATGGGTATGTACAGTGCCCAGCACACAAATAACTAGGCTGCGTTCCTTTTTTCTTTCTCTTACTGAAAGAGTTAAATATCAGGCATGTAAGTGGCTGACTCAGTCCTGACTCAGACAGGAAGTGACTACAGTGTGACCCTCACTGATCAGAAATTCCCCTTTTTTTACCTCTTTCTTGCTTTCAGAAGCCATTTTCTGTTAGGAAAGTGTTTTATAGTTGGAATTTCTTATCAATGAAGGTCACACTGTAGTCACTTCCTGTCTGAGTCAGGACTGAGTCAGCTACTTTCACACCTGATATTTAACTCTTTCAGTAAGAGAAAGAAAAAAAGGAACGCAGCATAGTTATTTGTGTGCTAGGAACTGTACATACACATGTCTATCTCATCATGTCACATGTCACTTCGGGTATCCTTTAAATATCAGGTATGTAAGTGGCTGACTCAGTCCTGACAGGAAGTGACTACAGTGTGACCCTCACTGATAAGAAATTCCAACTATAAAACTCTTTTTCTAGTTGAAAATGGTTTCTGAGAGCAGGAAAGAGATAAAAATAGTTCATAGATTTTAGCTCTGGCATACTTTAATGAATGTGTCATGGAGCAAAAACAATAAAAAAGTTAAAACTTAAAAAGTAGATTTAAACATAAAATAAGACTGTGGAATATGTTAAAAAGTAATTTTTAGGAGACAGAAGATAAATACAATCGTTTATTTAATTAGTTTAGTTTCGCCTCGGGTGTCCTTTAAGCAATACCAGTTGCCTGGCAGTCCTGCTGATCTCTTTGGCTGCAGTAGTATCTGAATAACACCTGAAACCAGCATTTAGATAATCCAGTCACACTTTAGTCAGAGCACCTGATCTGCTGCATGCTTGTTCAGGGTCTATTGCTTGTAGTATTAGAGGCAGATGATCAGCAGGGCTGCCAGGCAACCGGTATTATTTAAAAGGAAATAAATGTATTTATTTATTTAATGGCAGGCTCCATATCCCTCTTACTTTAGGTTCCCTTTAATACACCGCAACCTCCATGGAGCCACCCACAAGGCTGGAGGGAGGTCCTCAAGGACACACAGAGAGATGACTCGAAGGAGTTTTGGAAACAGGCACACAGTCCAGAAGACATGACCTCTTGGGATCTGCAATAACATGGTACTGAGGAAGGCTGAGCCACACTGCTGATGTGCGCTTTGCGATCCATCCGCGATGCATTTTTAAAAACACACACTGACTTGCATTAAAATTGTCGTAAAATGTATGCAAAACTGCAGCCATTTGCTGTGATTTTTCAAAATCACTGTGAGATTCCCGCAATTTTAATGCAATCTGATGAAAGTGCGTTTTTAAAAATGCAAACGCAGTGCGGACGATTGTGAAGTGCTCAGCAGTGTGGCTCCGCCCTCAGACACAGTGCGGCCGATCGTGAAGCGCTCAGCAGTGTGGCTCAGCCCTCAGACACAGTGCGGACGATCGTGAAGCGCTCAGCAGCGTGGCTCGGCCCTCAGACACTATTTATTTCCTCAGTTGTGGCTTACTGAACATGTGTGGAATGGGCACAAAACTTTGGTAAGTATCCAAAAACTTTAAAAGAGTCTGCAATGGCAGCCTCCAGCTTCCTCTGAGGCAGTAACTATCACCTGGCAGTAGGGGAATTAGGGAGGCCCCCGGGTGCCTCAGCACAATCACTATTTTCCAGTGAGCAGGCGGTGGTCTCACTCATATCGCTGCAGCTGAGAAAATAGCACCCTGCGGGATAGGTGGGGACGTCCACCTCAGCCGACGGCTTCCAATGTTTAGTCTCCCGGCCTCGTCTGAGACAAGCTGGGAACTCTGGGGGCCTCGGGTCGTTGCCAAGATACGCGGAGACGTTTGGAGAGGCGGTCAGGTCTGGACGGGGAACCCCTGTGGCTTCAGGCGGCGTCTGTGAAGTCTAAATCTGAAGAGTCAGCGAATTCTCTGCTGCGCAATGGACAGGGGAAGTGAGGGAGTACCTGCTGCTTATCATGTACATAAAGTACATTTACCTACCAAGCTAATGAGTGCAACAGAAAGGGTAGCCGATACTATAATATCTGTAATTTTATATTAAAGGGAACCCGAGGTGAGTGGGATATGGAGGCTGCCATATATATTTCCTTGTAAACAATGCCAGTTGCCTGGCAGCCCTGCTGATCTTCTGGCATAAGTAGTGTGTGAGTACAAAGAAACCCTGGAACAAGCATATGGCTCATCAAGTACAACCTGAGTCAGCTGAGTCAGAACAGCTGATCTGCTGCATGCTTGTTCAGGGGCTATGGCTGAAAGTAATAGAGGCAGATGATCAGCAGGATAGCCAGGCAACTGGTAGTGTTTAACCTCTTGAGGACCGCAGTGCTAAACCCCCCTAGTGACCAGGCCATTTTTAGTCAAATAGGCCACTGCAGCTTTAAGGCCAAGCTGCAGGGCCGCACAACACAGCACACAAGTGATCCTCCCCCTTTTCTCCCCACCAACAGAGCTCTCTGTTGGTGGGGTCTGATCGCTCCCCCATGTTTATTTTTGTTTGTACAAATATTTTTATTTTTTTAAAATAAATATGACTGTTACTTTAAATGTTATCCCTCCCTCCCTTCCTCCCTCCCCCCAGCCGGCCAATCATGGCGATCGCCTGTCATAGGCTTCTGCCTATGAGAGCCGGTCGCTCTCCAGTGTCCCAGGGGGACAGCAGTGTCACACGGCTGTCCCCAGTGCAGCGCTGCTGCTGATCACAGCGCTGTACATGTAAATAGACGGCAATCACACCATCTAACAGTCTCCTGAGCGGATCGCCGCTCGGAGACTGAAGGCGGGGCAGAGCTCCGCCCCCCAATAGGAGATGCGCGCGATCTCCTGCATTAGCTGGCCCCAGGACTTTACGCCAATCGGCGTTAGGCGTGACACGGTCGGCAGGAGGTTAAAAAGGAAATTATCCCTCTCAACTGGGGCTCACTTTAAGGATGTTATGCTACTGAGAATATTATGGGCCTGAGGCACTACAGTGCGGCAAAGTAGCTGTGTACAGGGAGTGCAGGGCAATTTTACCATTAATAACACCAGTGTAGTGCGTACAGGAAGAGAATCGGTGCCGCAAGATGGCCTTTCCATCGACTTCTGGCCAAAATCAGTCGAAAAGATGGATTGGGAGTGATGAAAAAAAGAGAGAAAAAAAATCAGTTGCAAGCGCTCGATCAGGTGCATATCGCAACAACCAACTGGCCTCCAGGCGTTGTACCCCCAAGTGTGTAACCCCCCTTGTGGGCAGGTAATATACCTCTCTGATCAGATTCGATCAGGGGAGGGTCTAGCCCAGGGGTCTGCAACCTTTAAGACATAAAGAGCCACTTGGACCCGTTTCCGAAAAGAGAAAAAAACTGGGAGCCGCAAAACCATTATAAAACAAATCTAACACTGATCCTGTATATAGCATTAAGGTAAGAACCAATATATGCAGATATGACCCCAATATGCACAAATTGTTAGCAGATATGACCCCAATATGCACAAATTGTTAGCAGATCTGACCCCAATATGCACAATCCTTCAGCAGATCTGACCCCAATATGCACAATCCTTCAGCAGATCTGACCCCAATATGCACAATCCTTCAGCAGATCTGACCCCCATATGCACAATCCTAAAGCAGATCTGACCCCCATATGCACAATCCTTCAGCAGATCTGACCCCCATATGCACAATCCTGCAGCAGATCTGACCCCAATATGCACAATCCTTCAGCAGATCTGACCCCCATATGCACAATCCTTCAGCAGATCTGACCCCAATATGCACAATCCTTCAGCAGATATGACCCCAATATGCACAATCCTTCAGCAGATCTGACCCCAATATGCACAATCCTTCAGCAGATCTGACCCCAATATGCACAATCTTTCAGCAGATCGGACCCCAATATGCACAATCCTTCAGCAGATCTGACCCCAATATGCACAATCCTTCAGCAGATCTGACCCCAATATGCACAATCCTTCAGCAGATCTGACCCCCATATGCACAATCCTAAAGCAGATCTGACCCCCATATGCACAATCCTTCAGCAGATCTGACCCCCATATGCACAATCCTGCAGCAGATCTGACCCCAATATGCACAATCCTTCAGCAGATCTGACCCCCATATGCACAATCCTTCAGCAGATCTGACCCCAATATGCACAATCCTTCAGCAGATCTGACCCCAATATGCACAATCCTTCAGCATATCTGACCCCCATATGCACAATCCTAAAGCAGATCTGACCCCCATATGCACAATCCTTCAGCAGATCTGACCCCCATATGCACAATCCTGCAGCAGATCTGACCCCAATATGCACAATCCTTCAGCAGATCTGACCCCCATATGCACAATCCTTCAGCAGATCTGACCCCAATATGCACAATCCTTCAGCAGATATGACCCCAATATGCACAATCCTTCAGCAGATCTGACCCCAATATGCACAATCCTTCAGCAGATATGAAAAGAAAAACCCATTTACTCACCTAGTCAGAAGACCTCCTGTCATGATCTCCTCCGGTCCCGACCTCCTTGTGGCGCGCAACTCCCACGATCCTCTTCCTTCCCGATGTCACGTCCTGCCTGCATTACACTGCAGGGCTACGGGAAAATGGCCGCCCGAAGCCCCGCACTGCACCGGTCCGGCGGCCTCTCTGATAGGCTGCCGGCCAGCGGCAGCACACGTCACACGCGCCGCAGCCACTGAAACACACTACCGGAGCCAAGGCAAAGGTGAAAAAGAGCCGCATGTGGCTCTGGAGCCGCTGGATGCCGACCCCTGGTCTAGCCAGTGGGGTCGAATCTCGACTCTTCCTATTCAGTAAGCCACTACCTATTCAGTAAGGAGTTCTTGGGCAGCAAGGTGGCGTAGTGGTTAGCGCTCGCACCTTGCAGCGTTGGGTCCTCGGTTCAAATCCCAGCCAGGGCACTATCTGCATGGAGATTGTATGCTCTCCCCGTGTCTGCGTGGGTTTCCTCCAGGCACTCCGGTGTCCTCGCACATTCCCAAAACATACAGATAAGGCATTCCCCTAAATTGGCCCTAGACTATGATACATACAATATACGATACATACATACATACATAGACATATGATGGTAGGGATTAGATTGTGAGCCCCTCTGAGGGACAGTTAGTGACAAGACAATATACTCTGTACAGTGCTACAGGAGATGTCGGCGCTATATAAATACTAAATAATAATAATACGACTACGTAACACTGCTACTGACTACTGAATGTGCCCCTAGTGGCTGCAACTTTCAAGCGCTTTGAGTCTGAAGCACTATACAAATGTTAGAATTATTATTATCTAATGCTTAGGTTCTCAACTTGTGGGACGTGTACCCCAGCGGGTACTTCTGATGTGTTCAGGGGGTACTCAGGTTTGATATGGTTAATTAACCACTTCAGCCCACAGGGTTGTTTATTTTTTGCATCTGAGCAACTTTCACCTCCCATTCATTTGCCAACAACTTTATCACTACTTATCACAATGAATTGATCTATATCTTGATTTTTCCGCCACTAATTAGGCTTTCTTTGGGTGGCACATTTTGCTAAGAATTTATTTATTCTAGATCCATTTTAACAGGAATATTAAAAAAGAAATGGAAAAAAAATCATTATTTATTTTTTGGTCATTATAGTTTAAAATTATTACATGCTACCATAATTAAAACCTATGTATTTTATTGGCCCATTTGTCCCGCTTATTACACCATTTAAATGATGTCCCTATCACAATGTATGGCGCCAATATTTTATTTGGAAATAAAGGTGCATTTTTTCAATTTGCGTCCATCACTATTTACAAGCCCATCATTAAAAAAATTATATTAATATACCCCTTTGACATGTATATTTAAAAAGTTCAGACCCTTAGGTAACTGTTTTTTTTTTTATTTATTTATTTTTTTATTAATTTTTTTTTTATTTCGGTAATTTTTGGTGTGGGAGGTAAACAGCTAATTTAAAATGTAAAAAAAAGTATTTATTTAATAAAAAATGGATGTGGGTATTGTAATGATCAGTGGTATATATAATGATCAGAGTGAGCTCAATCAGTACAGTAGTCAGTATTTTATTCAGAGTGTGATCACACATGTTCGTGCACAGAGTACTCCTATGTGATAGCCTTTAACGATAGGGACTATCACTAACTTCAGAGAGGTCGTACAGGCAATGTCTGTAACGGGTCGGTCAGGCAGCGGTACAGTAACGTCAGGCAAACTCGTAGTAGGTAAACAGGCCAAGGTCGGTAACAGATAAGATGGGTGAAAGTACAGAATCAGAAGGCTAAATCAGAGTAGAGGTTGGGCCAAGGTCGGCAGCAGATCAGAATGGCAAGGTACAGAATCGAGAGGCAGAGAGAGTAATCAATGGTTCAGGCAAAGAGTCATACACAAATAATCAATAAACAATAATATGTTTTTCCTAAGCTAAGTGTGAATCCCCGGGGTCCTGCCGGATAAAACACACACGGATCTGACTAAGGTCTGAGAGCTTTCACTGCAAAGTTTCAGCAACAGCAGACAACGAGCCACTGACAGCCCAGGACTTAAATACAGATGATCATACCAAAAGGTCCCGCCCAGCGAATCCCGGACAATCAGTGGCGAGAGTCGGACCACTGCTGTCAGCTGACCGGCAGGTCAGCTGACCCGCCTCCTCAATGCATAAAGGTCCTGTCTCCGGGTACGCTCATGCGCTACTCTGGCCTGATGCACCCTGGAGAGACCTATTCTGCCGGAAGGAGATGAGCGAGAGAACGCGGCGGGATCCGCCGTGACGTCAGAAGCAGGAGCGGCGGCCGCGCAGCTCTCCGCTGCAGAAGTAACACCATAATTCCTAACAGGTATAGTTTTACTATTTGGCCACAAGATGGCCACAGTCAAAAAGTCCTGGAAGCGTGATCGTACATTAGGACGGGAAACTTTTTTTTAACTCAGAAAAACTGTAGCCTCTGATAAGGGGCTGTCGGTTTTTCTGCGGGGGGCTTCAATCAATGAATGGGATCTATAATCCCATTCATTGATCGCTGGGCTGACGGCCCGCGGCGGGAGCGTGCGCAGCCTATCAGGACGAGAATGTTCGTGGTTAAGTATAACAAATTTAGAGTCACTGAAAATAAATTCTATGTGAACACCACCAAATTAGAATTTTAGCTAATTAAAAACAATAGTAAATGCTTGGAAACCATGTAGAAACAATTACCATGTACTACTTTTGAATATATCTGTGTTTTGGGGTATTTGAGCTAAACTTTGTGAGATCAGGCTTTCAAAAGGGGTACATAGCAATACAAAGTTGAGAAACACTATTCTAATGGATGGTCGACCTGGTCATACAAATGATATATGACCCCCCTTTATGGATTACTACATCTAATAAACATATGCCCAGCTTTAAAGGGAGCCTTAACTGAGAGGGATATGGATGTTTCCTTTTAAGCAATACCAGTTGCCTGGCAGTGCTGCTGATCTCTTTGGCTGCAATAGTAGCTGAATCGCACACCTGAAACAAGCATGCAGCTAATCCAGACTGACTTCAGTCAGAGCACCTGATCTGCATGCTTGTTGAGGGGCTGTGACTGAAAGCATTAGAGACACAGGATCAGCAGTAGAGTCAGGTGCTGGCATTATTTTAAAAGAAAATAATCCATTGCCTTCTCAGTTTGGGTTTCCTTTAAAGAGACACTGAAGCAAAAAAATAAATAAATGATGATATAATGATTTGTATGTGTAGCTAAGAAATAAAACATTAGGAGCAGAGACATAAGTCTAATATTGTTTCCAGTACAGGAAGAGTTAAGAAACTCCAGTTCTCTATGCAAAAGAGCCATTGAGCGCCACGACTTTCAGAGAGCTCTGACTTCTGAAGCTTGTTATCTCAACTGTCAGTCACTGTATTTTCTTTTTCTCTGCAGAGGACAGTTCAATAGTTCACTGGCCTGCTCTGTGAAATAATTTAGAATGCTGAGTGTTGTGTAATGTGCACATATTATAGAATGATGCATTGTTGTAAAAAACACTATATACCTGAAAATAAAAATATGAGAATATTTTCTTTGATACTAATGTTCTAGTAATTATCCGTGCTACACAACCAATTCATCATATCATAATTTTATTCTTCAGTGTCTCTTTAAAGGACAAGGAGGGGAGGGGGATATGGAGGCTGCCATATTTATCAGAGCTGTGGAGTCGAAGTTGGAGTAGGTGGTTTTATAAACTGAGGAGTCGGGAGTCGGATTATTTTTGTACCAACTCCACAGCCCTGGTAAGTATTAGATTAAGGAGTCGGAGCCATTTTGTACCTGGAGTTGGAGGTTCATAAAATGAGGAGTCAGAATTAAAGTCAGATGATTTTATTTACCGACTGCACAGCCCTAATATTTATTTCCCTTTAAACAATACCAGTTGCTTGGCAGCCCTGCTGATCCTCTGCCTCTAAGGCCACATACACACATCAGACCATAGTCTTTGGAAAATGAAAGATCACAGACCAATCTTACCACCCTTCCATGTAGTATGAGAGCCATACTCTACACAGTCTATTCTATGGAGCTGAACTCCCCATCAGACAGAAATCTTTGCAAGATGCTGCACACACAGATGCTGTACAGACACAAAAGATCAGTATCTGCAAAAGATCTGTTCCTGCAAAAGATCCATTCCTGCTAAATGCATTCATAGTCTATGAGATCTGCAGATCCTCATACACACCTTGTTTAACATGCAATCATCTGCAGATCAGATCCACCAGGATGGATTCTCAGATCTGCAGATGAGTGTCTGATCTGCAGATGAATGTCAGTTAAACAAGGTGTGTATGAGGATCTGCAGATCTCATAGACTATGAATGCAATGTGCAGGAACGGATTTTTGGCAGGAACAGATCTTTTGCAGATACTGATCTTTTGTGTCTGTACAGCATCTTTGTGTGCAGCATCTTGCAAAGATTTCTATCTGATGGGGAGTTCAGCTCCATAGAATAGACTGTGTAGGTATGGCTCTCATACTACATGAAAGGGGGTAAAATTGGTCTGTGATCTTTCATTTTCAAAAGACTATGGTCTGATGTGTGTATGTAGCATAATACTCTCCATAGACCCTGAACAAGCATGCAGATCAGATGAAATTGGCTCCTTACTGATAGGAGGAAGCTCAGATGCCCCATGACAGCCGAGCTTACTTCCAACAGCGAGCTGCAATCGGCCCAGGACTACGGGAAGCCGCGGCGAATAATCTACACCGCATCAGAGTTAGAGCTGCAGATGTGGCGTAGATTCTACTTACCGTGATCCCGAAACTGTTATGGAAATAAAAATTGTACCATTAATGGGAAAAATATTGTACTGTTAATGGTCACCTTAACGGACACCTGTAAGGTAAATAAAAAGAGTTAAACTTACCTGGGTATTCTATCGGCCCCCTGCAGACATCCTTTGCCTGGACAAAACGATCCTCCGGTCCTTCGCAGTCAGCCAGTTTTGTTTTCTCAGTTGGCGGGACACTGCACTTGTTCCCACTCATGTTGCTGGGGAGTGTCCTGCGCAGGCACAGTACGAGGTTTTCTTGTACTCCGCCTGCACAGGACGCTCCTGGCGTCCTGCAGTGGCGTCCCAGGCCGCGCAGGCTCAGTAGCCATTGACTTGCAAGTTGGCGGTTACAAAAGTGAGCGGCAGGGGACCAGAGGATGGTTTTGTCCTGGCGCGGGCACAGGGCGGATGCAGGGGGGCAGTAAAAGTCCCAGGTAAGAAACTTTTTTTTTAAAAGGGGAACTGAAGTATACGGAGGCTGCCATATTTATTTCCTTTTAATCAATACCAGTTGCCTGGCAGCCCTGCTGGTCTATTTCTCTGCATCTGAATAACACCAGAAACAAGCATGCAGCTAGTCTTGTCAGATCTGACTTTAAAGTCTGAAACACCTGATCTGCTGCATGCTTGTTCAGGGGCTATGGATAATAGTATTAGAGGCAGAGGATCAGCAAGACTGCCAGGCAACTGGTGTTGCTTAAAAGGAAATAAACATGGCAGCCTCCATATACCTCTCTCTTCAGTTATCCTTTAAGACCTTACAGGTATTTTTTAAGGTGCCCATTAACAGTACAATATTTTCCTCAGATGTGATCATGAGATGTTTATGATCAAATTGTACAGAAAACCACACAGTATATGGAAAAAAAAAATCGACATCAAAAGATTCCATGGTTGATAGGAATACAGAATTTTGTAGATGAGTGTTGGATTTTACGATCTTATCTGAAGAAAGAAAGTGCCCTAATTGACCCATTTATGGGAAAAATCGATATCCTTTTGATGACTTACAATACTGCAAATTTGATCTAATTATTGCATCTGAGTAAAAATAATGTACCATTAAAGGGAACCCGAGGTGAGAGTGAGGATGGAGGATGCCATATTTATTTCCTTTTAAAGAGAACCCGAGGTGGGTTTGAAGAATGCTATTAGGACACAGAGGCTGGTTCTGCATACACTGCCCAGCCTCTGTGTCTGTACTGTGTCCCCCCAGGCCCCCCTGCGCTCTGCTGTCCCTATACAAAAAAACCACCATGCTATTGACATGCAGATTGTCGCTAGCTGGCTGTTTACCTGAATGCTGTCATTCTCCTCCGCTCCCCCACCTCCTCTATAGTGTGGCTCTCCGCCTCCGTCCCTTGCCTCCCCGCCTCTGTAAGCTTCCTCCAATCGGCTTGCAGAGGCGTGGAGGTAAGAGACGTGGGTGGGGAGCGGCGCTATAGAGAAGGCGGGGGAGCGGAGGAGAGTGACAGCATCTAGGTAAACAGCCAGCTAGCGACAATCTGCGTGTCAGTAGCATGGTGTTTTTTTTTTATTGGGGGACAGCAGAGCAGGGGGGGGGGGGGGGGACGACGACGACAAAGTACAGACATAGAGGCTGGGCACTGTAGGCAGAACCAGCCTCTGTGCCCTAATAGCATTCTTCAAACCCACCTCGGGTTCTCTTTAAACAATACCAGTTTCCTGGCTGTCCTGCTGATCCTCTGCCTCTAAAACATCTATCCATAGACCCTGAATAAGTATACAGCAGATCAGGTACTCTGACTCAATTGACTTAGGATTTACTAGATTAGCCATATGCTTGCTCCAGGGTGTTGACTCAGACACTACTTATGCCAGAAGATCAACAGGGCTGCCGGGCAACTGGCATTGTTTACAAATACAGTAAATATGGCAGCCTCCATATCCCTCTCACCTCGGCTTCCCTTTAATGGGCATGGCTCTCTTTCCTATTGTCTCTTGATATTGCGGTTATTTGCCGAGTGACCAGTATATGTTTAATTAGCACAAGTTGCACTTTTGGACTGTTTTTTTGATTGCAAGTTGCTGTTTGTTTGTCCATGTTACGCGTTTGCACAATATCTATCTGTACACTGCCATGAAATATGTTGGTGCTATAGCAATTTAAATGAATAACAACAAACATTAGTATTCTCCAATTACGATACCTCCCAACATTTTGAGATAAGAAAGATGGACACTTAAAGGGGCACTGTGGCGAAAAATTGAAAAATGTAAAATATGTGCAAACAGACAAATAAGTAGTATGTTTTTTTCCAGAGTAAAATGAGCCATAAATTACTCTTCTCCTATGTTGTTGTCACTTACAGTAGATAGTAGAAATCTGACAGAAGAGACAGGATTTGGACTAGCCCATCTCTTCATAGTGGATTCTCAGCAAGGCTTTTATTCTGTATAAAGCTCCGTCTACACAAAGCGATGTTCCTTATAAATCGAGCCGCTGATGCGGCTCGATTGATAAGATCCGTCAGGTCCGATTTTGCCGCTGCCGATTCCCTGCTCGTTCCCCACGAGGGGACAATGGCAGGGAATCGAGCGGAAGATAAGCGGCGTGGTGCGGGGACGAGGGCGGATTGAATCCGACGCACGCGTGGGCGAGCGGGGACGGGACGGGAACGCGCGGGGATGCGGAAGAGGCGATCCGGCGGCTAATCAAGCCGCCGGATCGCCTCGTGTAGACGGGGCTTTAAGATATTCCCTAAAAAGGATTTAAACAATGATGCTGGCCAGCTTCCCTGCTCGCTACACAGTTTTTTGGCAGTTGGACAGAGCAACTGCCATTCACCAAGTGCTTTTTGAAAACAAATAAATCCCTGAGAATCCCCTACAAAGAGATGGACTAGTCCAAAACCTGTCGCTTCTGTCAGATTTCTACTACCTACTGTAAGTGACAGCAACCTAGGAAAAATGTAATTTATGGCTCATTTTACACTGGAATAAACGTACCTCTTATTTGTATATGTTTGCACATATTTAAACATTTTCGCCATAGTGCCCCTTTAAGCCACACCCCTGTCATACCCCTAACCATGCCCCTGACACACCCCTATTTAAACATAAGAGAAAAATATGTGATTTTATAATTCAAACCACACTGGTCCTTTCTATCCTGGTTCATTTTCCTTCATACTAACATTTTAAAATTAGTAATATTTCCATTTAAAGGAAGGGAATAAAGTTTAGAGTCAAACACATTTTTCATTTGAAAATTACATATATTTCCATAGATCTGTACACCAGTCCTGAAAGAGGGACAAAATAAGGAGGAAAAAGAGACAGTCGGATAGGGGTTCCCAAAGAGGGACTGTCCCTTCAAAAGAGGGACAGATGGAAGCTATGCAATCACAAGCAGTCCCCGCTGCAGCCCGCCTTACCTGATGTCCGGTTCTGCCTGAGGAATTCCTCCTGCAGCCTCTGCCCCGCCTGCTGCGCCAGTTCCAGCGGCTGCGAGAAGAAGAAGTCACCGCAGGTGCAGTTGATGTCCGCCCCGCAGAAGACCAGAGCCTGCGTCTCTGTCAGATCACTGGTAGTCACGGCGACACAGAGAGCCTGCGCGGGACAAAGGACAGGGGGTAAGAATCTCACCAGACACGTCGCTCCGTCAAGTCATCTGTATCTTCACTACACAAATCCACATTCCAGCAAAGGAGCCTTACACCGGACAAACTTTGTGTGACTTTACCATCAGCGAACCCCACCCCTGCTGGTATCATGAAGGCCGTGACTGCGATATAATGCAGCACATAAGACTATAATATAATGCAGAGCATTGTCCGGCCTGTGAATAAATCTGCTGAGAATGAAGATTATGCAAAAAAAAAAAAAAAAAACATGCCAGCGTGCTCGTGCCACTACACCCACCCGCAAGTGACATTTCACTGCCTGGTGACGCTGCAAAGTCAAAGAGGCCCTGTTGCAACATGTAGTATAATGCAGTAAATTATTCAGGACAGGACACCCACTTTAAAGTGGATCCGAGATGAACTTTTACTCATTGCATAATTGTGTTCCTTTCCTATTGTTTATAGGGCATTCCTCAAGCCAAATACTATTTTGTTTGTGTTTTAATACTCTAATTCCCTATAAACTAAACAAGCGCTGCCCAGGTTTTCAGAGAGCCTTGGCAGTAGCAAGGGCTCATTGGAGCTCAGTCTGGGCAGGAGGAGGGGGAGGTATTTCTAGCCAGAGTTTTCAGAGACAGAGGGGAGGTTGGAGGAGTGGGGATTAGGTTTTTTTTTAGTCTGAGTGCTAATGGTGCAGATAAGCTTGCCTCTGTGTAATGTTTACAAACAACATGGCTGCTGTCATTGTATTACAAGAAGAAATAATCATTTTCTATTAAAGCTGTTTGCAGCTAGATTTGCTGTTTAACCACTTCACCACTGAGGGGTTTTACCCCTTGAGCACCAGAGCAATTTTACCTTTCAGCGCTCCTTCCATTCATTCGTCTATAAACTTTATCATTACTTATCACAATGAAATGAACTATATCTTGTTTTTTTCGCCACCAATTAGGCTTTCTTTAGGTGGGACATTATGCCAAGAATTATTTTATTCTAAATGTGTTTTAATGTAAATATAGGAAAAAATGTGGCAAAAAAATGTATTATTTTTCAGTTTTCGGCCATTATAGTTTTCAAATAATGCATGCTACTGTAATTAAAACCCATGAAATGTATTTGCCCATTTGTCCTGGTTATAAAGCCGTTTAAATTATGTCCCTATCACAATGTTTGACGACAATATTTTATTTGGAAATAAAGGTGCATTTTTTTCAGTTTTGCGTCCATCCCTAATTACAAGCCCGTAGTTTATAAAGTAACAGTGTTATACCCTCTTGACATAAATATTTAAAAAGTTCAGTTACTAAGGTAACTATTTATGTATTTTTTTAATTGTATTTTTTTTTTAATTACAAAAAAAAAATAAAAAAAATTGGGGAGTGTGGGAGGTAATGAGTTAATTTTTAATGTATAACTAATGTATTTGTATATGAAAAATGCTTTAGGGTGTAGTTTTACTATTTGGCCACAAGATGGCCACAGTAAGTTTTTGTTTATGCGACCTGCAAGCATACAGGAAGTATGCTTGCAGGAAGTTCAGGGAGGCTGGGCAACTTTTTTTTCACAATAAACGCGCTGCTTCTCGTAGAAGCAGCTGATCATTGCGGGGGGCTTAGATCAACGAACGGGAAAGGTTTTTCCCGTTCATTGATCTCCGGACAAGCAGGCGGCGGCGTGCACGAGTGGCGGGAGCACGCGGACGAGTGAGCGGGAGTACGGACAGCGACGGCGTCAGGTACGGATTTCTCCGTCCCTTGGTGGTAACGGGGTGGAAAAAGGGACGGAGAAATCCGTACCGCTGGGGGTAAAGTGGTTAAACTATCTAAACTTTACATAAGATATAAAGACAATTTACTTGTAGTTTTTCATCTCGGATCCGCTTTAAGCTTATTTTCCTGGTTTCAGCACCATACAAAAACCTTTTAGCAATATAATACTGTACATTGAATGTAGTCCTGCCACCCACTGTAATGTTAGGCCTAGGCTGCTTAGCTGTGCTGAATTCACCCCCCCCCCCTTCCCCTCAGAGCATTCTGGGAGTACAGGTATATTTTCTATTGGTTTTGGAACTCTTCGTTAATAAACATTCCGCAGCGCTGCACCTGGCAGGACTAAAGATGATAAATGTCAGAATGTAGATCAGGGAGAGGAAAGATTTTTCACTGACTAAATCATTTATAAATAAATACTGTAGAAAAAAGAAAAAACAAACAATTCAATTAATTGCAGTATTTTCATTACAGTTCCTCTTTCAGGTACCAGGGAAAAGGAAACAAGCATGCTGCTGATCCAGCCAGACTTCAGGTAAAAGTATTAGAGGCAGGGGATCAGCAGGGCAGCCAGGCAATCTGCATGGTTTGAAAGGAAATAAATATGGCAGCCTCCATATCCCTCTCACATCAGGGGTGCTTGAAGCTAAAAGTATTAGTCTTGGCAAACTGTGGAAAAACGGAGATCTCTCTGGAGTGCAGACTGTCTAGAAATTCCAATCTTCCATTACAGCTCTGGAGCCCAGTGATTGGCGCTCGTTATGACACTCCCGTCTGCTAGTTTTAGAACTACAGAATGGCATTGGGTTAATATAAACAAAGAAACAAAATAAACATGAGAAGAAATAATGTTTGTGCACAAGTTTGCAGCCTATAGAGCTGAAGCAAAAGGGTGGCTTCAATCTCTGCAAGAGCGGAGTCTCTCTTTATTAATTCCAGATGAATAGTTCAACGGAACCAAGCACCTTTTTGTTTTAAGCTGGTTTCTATTAGCTATAGGAGCTGCCATGTTCCCCCCTCTCCTTCTAACCGCCCATTATTTATCCAGGGGGAAGGTGTGAAGATAGCATCTGTGACTTCTCTAAACTCTTACAAGCACAGTGTGTTATTCACACTCACCCCATGAAAGCTTATGTTTGCTCTCTGTTAACCCTCCTGGCGGTCTATTAAAAACCACCAGGGGGCAGCGCAGCCGCTTTTTTTTTTTTAAATCATGTAGCGAGCCTAGGGCTCGCTACATGATAGCCGCTGCTCAGCGGCATCCCCCCAGCCCCGCCGATCGCCTCCGGCGATAGGCAATCAGGAAATCCCGTTCACTGGGCAGCACGGTGGCGTAGTGGTTAGCTCTCTCGCCTTGCAGCGCTGGGTCCCTGGTTCGAATTCCAGCCAGGGCACTATCTGCAAAGAGTTTGTATGTTCTCTCCGTGTCTGCGTGGGTTTCCTCCGGGCACTCCGGTTTCCTCCCACATTCCAAAAACATATGGATAAGTTAATTGGCTCCCCCTAAAATTGGCCCTAGACTACAGTACTTACACTACATAATATAGACATATGGCAATTGTAGGGATTAGATTGTGAGCTCCTTTGAGGGACAGTTAGTGACAAGCTATATATATACACTGTACAGCGCTGCGTAATATGTCGGCGCTATATAAATACTAAATAATAATTATAAAATTTCCTGGAGGGCTTCCCCCGTCGCCATGGGATGACGTCACCGACGTCGTGACGTCTAAGGGAGTCCCGATCCACCCCTTGCCGCTGCCTGACGCTGATAGGCCAGGCAGCGCAGGGGTCTAGGGGAGGGGGCTGTCTTGCGACGCGGATAGCGGTGATCGAGCGCGGGGCGGCGGCGATCGAAGTGCTGACGCAGCTAGCAAAGTGCTAGCTGCGTTCAGCAAAAAAAAAATTATTCAAATCGGCCCAGCAGGGCCTGAGAAAACCTCCTGCGTGGCTTACCCCGAACTACGTTCGGGGTTACCGCCAGGAAGGTTAATGTGTTTAAAGAGAGTCTGAAGCGAGAATAAAACTCGCTTTTTCCCTTATATTCAGCAGAGGCATGTCTGCCCCTGCTAAAACGCCGATATCCCGCGGCAGAACGGGGGTCCTTTACCCCCCAAATCCCCTCCGTTCTGTGCGGGGAGCACTTCCTGCTTGAGTCAGGGCTAATGGCCGCAGCCCTGCCTCACGTGCGTCTGTCAGTGCTGATCTCCGCCTCTCCCCGCCCCTCTCAGTCTTCCTTCACTGAGAGGGGCGGGGGAGAGGCGGAGATCCGCCGGCTGATAGACACGTATGGAGGCAGAGCTACAGCCGAAAGCTCTGCCTCCATGAGCAGCAAAATCCACCACCAAGTTGGTCGTGGATTTTGCAAGGGGGGATTTGGGGGGTAAAGGACCCCTCGTTCTGCCGCGGGACAGCGGCGTTTTAGCTGGGGCACACATGCCTATGTTGATTATAGGCTAAAAAAAACATTTTTTAACTCGCTTCAGAGTATCTTTAATAAAATAATTACAGTGGCCCTTAACTGCCTGAAACTTCTGCTGTCAGGCAGGCCTCAGAAGTAGGAGAAAGTAGGTTAATAAACGCCACTGCTAAACTTTTAAATGTAAAAAAAAAAAGAGGATTTTTTAATGAGCCACATTGTTGGCATGCATATTAAATGTGCTACTGAGATGCCCAGGGAGCTAAAAAAATGGTGCTTGGTTCACTTTAAGAGAATTGAGGATATATCAGAGTCCAGGTCAATAACTCGTCCCCCGTCGCTGATTGTAGGAAGGAAAGGAGAAGGTCACCTCGCAATGCATTCCCCTCAGTAAATCCCTTCTACTTCCTCATTTCAGGTAAACACAAAACACCTGACTGCAGTCTCAGGAATGTACACACCGCTCAGCCAGAAATGAGGCCCTCATACAGCAAGAGACCCGAGTCAGAGCCAGTAATACTACATGGCTGCATTCCAAACATTCCTCCCAGGAAGGGGAAATCAACTCAATTATAGCTCTGACATATTCCACAGCACTGTACAGAGATCACTGATCCATTCCCATCGGTCTCTGCACCAGAAGAGCTTACACTTTAATGTCCTCACCACAGTCACACACTATTATTATACATTGATATAGCTCTGACACATACCACAGCGCTGTACAGAGATCACTGATCCATTCCCATCAGTCTCTGCACCAGAGGAGCTTACACTCTAATGTCCTCACCACAGTCACACACTATTATTATACATTGATATAGCTCTGACACATACCACAGCACTGTACAGAGATCACTGATCCACTCCAATCAGCACAAAGCACAATGAAATGGTATGACATATATAATCGTATGCAATGAGTAGGAAGCATGAGAAATCCCATTGTCAGTGTTACACGCTCTCTGACGCAGGGACCTGAGCGGTCTACAGATGTTACAATAAACTCATCACAGTTAATCATTAAAGATATTATCAACAACAACTTTATTATTTTGACAAAACACGTTCCTGGCAGCATTCCACAGCTAGCACTGAACCAAACTTTACCTAATGACAATAATAGTAATAATGTTTCTGTAATATGGGTACACGTTAGCTGCGCCCAGCCTCAGCCTGTCCCCGGGCACGTGCCAACACGCTGCAGCCGCTGGATTCCACCCACAGATCTCGGCTGCAGTCAGCTATGAATGAAGCGCTTAGACTACAATAACCTATTATCATGACGCTGCCATTCCCAGCGCAACAATGGCTGAACTGTGAGCTGCGCGCCTACAATGCTATACTGTACACAGCCATACAGCAGGGAACACGGCCTGCCAGCTGCCTGTAAACGCAGCAGCCAATCAAAAACCACCTCTGCTACCTCCAGTATGTACAGTATAAGCTGTTACTGTGTGCCTGTACTGATAGTAACCTATCTGCGTGTGCTGATCTCTGCTGCCTCCAGTATGTACAGTATAAGCTGTTACTCTGTGCCTGTACTGATAGTAAACTAGCTGCAGTGTGTGCTGATCTCGGCTACCTCCAGTATGTCCAGTATAAACTGCTGCTCTGTGCCTGTACTGATAGTAAACTAGCTGCAGTGTATGCTGATCTCTGCTACCCCCAGTATGTACAGTATAAGCTGTTACTCTGTGCCTGTACTGATAGTAAACTAGCTGCAGTGTATGCTGATCTCTGCTACCTCCAGTATGTACAGTATAAGCGGTTACTCTGTGCCTGTACTGATAGTAAACTAGCTGCAGTGTGTGCTGATCCCTGCTACCTCCAGTATGTACAGTATAAGCTGTTACTCTGTGCCTGTACTGATAGTAAACTAGCTGCAGTGTGTGCTGATCTCTGTTACCTCCAGTATGTACAGTATTAGCTGTTACTCTGTGTCTGTACTGATAGTAAACCAGCTGCAGCGTGTGCTGATCTCTGCTGCCTCCAGTATGTACAGTATAAGCTGATACTGTGTGCCTGTTCTGATAGAAACTAGCTGCAGTGTGTGCTGATCTCGGCTTCCTCCAGTATGTACAGTATAAGGGGTTACTCTGTGCCTGTACTGATAGTAAACTAGCTGCAGTGTGTGCTGATCTCTGCTACCTCCAGTATGTACATTATAAGCGGTTACTCTGTGCCTGTACTGATAGTAAACTAGCTGCAGTGTATGCTGATCTCTGCTACCTCCAGTATGTACAGTATAAGCGGTTAATCTGTGCCTGTACTGATAGTAAACTAGCTGCAGTGTGTGCTGATCTCTGCTACCTCCAGTATGTACATTATAAGCGGTTCCTCTGTGCCTGTACTGATAGTAAACTAGCTGCAGCGTGTGCTGATCTCTGCTGCCTACAGTATGTACAGTATAAGCTGTTACTCTGTGCCTGTACTGATAGTAAACTAGCTGCAGCGTGTGCTGATCTCTGCTGTCTCCAGTATGTACAGTATAAGCTGTTACTCTGTGCCTGTACTGATAGTAACCTAGCTGCAGCGTGTGGTGATCTCTGCTACCTCCAATATGTACAGTATAAGCTGTTACTCTGTGCCTGTACTGATAGTAAACTAGCTGCAGCGTGTGCTGATCTCTGCTACCTCCAGTATGTCCAGTACAAACTGCTGCTCTGTGCCTGTACTGATAGTAAACTAGCTGCAGTGTATGCTGATCTCTGCTACCTCCAGTATGTACAGTATAAGCGGTTACTCTGTGCCTGTACTGATAGTAAACTAGCTGCAGTGTGTGCTGATCCCTGCAACCTTCAGTATGTACAGTATAAGCTGTTACTCTGTGCCTGTACTGATAGTAAACTAGCTGCAGTGTGTCCTGATCTCTGTTACCTCCAGTATGTACAGTATTAGCTGTTACTCTGTGCCTGTACTGATAGTAAACTAGCTGAAGTGTGTGCTGATCTCTGTTACCTCCAGTATGTACAGTATAAGCTGTTACTCTGTGCCTGTACAGATAGTAAACTAGCTGCAATGTGTGCTGATCTCTGCTGCCTCCAGTATGTACAGTATAAGCTGTTACTTTGTGCCTGTACTGATAGTAAACTAGCTGAAGTGTGTGCTGATCTCGGTTACCTCCAGTATGTACAGTATAAGCTGTTACTCTGTGCCTGTACTGATAGTAACCTAGCTGCAGCGTGTGGTGATCTCTGCTACCTCCAGTATGTACAGTATAAGCTGTTACTCTGTGCCTGTACAGATAGTAAACTAGCTGCAATGTGTGCTGATCTCTGCTGCCTCCAGTATGTACAGTATAAGCTGTTACTTTGTGCCTGTACTGATAGTAAACTAGCTGAAGTGTGTGCTGATCTCGGTTACCTCCAGTATGTACAGTATAAGCTGTTACTCTGTGCCTGTACTGATAGTAACCTAGCTGCAGCGTGTGGTGATCTCTGCTACCTCCAGTATGTACAGTATAAGCTGTTACTCTGTGCCTGTACAGATAGTAAACTAGCTGCAATGTGTGCTGATCTCTGCTGCCTCCAGTATGTACAGTATAAGCTGTTACTTTGTGCCTGTACTGATAGTAAACTAGCTGAAGTGTGTGCTGATCTCGGTTACCTCCAGTATGTACAGTATAAGCTGTTACTCTGTGCCTGTACTGATCGTATATTAGGTTATCGTAAGCCAGGAGGCTCTAACAATGCATCGAGTGGTGTCTTTTTGCTTGTCAGTGCAGCACAATGCATTTTTGGGACTAGGGATAGGCAGTTGGACTCTAATAATTCCTGGTTGCATGCAAATAAAGTGCAAATTGTATGCAGCTGAGAACAAGGCCAATCAGCAGAAAGTGCATGTGTAACCCTGCTTTCCATGCAATGTCCGATATCCCGGCACGGCATAGACTGACTCGGGAGATCCAGAGCCTGGCGTCAGCCTAAGTGACATCATCCCAGCACGCCCTTGGCAGAGGAGCGTTCCCAGGAAGAACATATCATTTGTGGGATTCTGGTGCCAGAGATTCGCAGCGCAGGCTATGAACAACAGAATTCAGCAAAACACGTCCCATCATCCTAAAGACTAAACTAGTGAGCCAACGATACAGAATAAATCCCACACCTCATCCTGATATACTGACACCTCCTCGGCCAATGACACGAGATGGCCAAATAGATGCAGATAATTCTGGAATGGATTGTATGCTAAACTTATGTTGCCCATACATGGTACCATTTTTTTTTCGATTAGATAATTTTGTTCGATTATTCCATTAGATCGAATATAAAGATTTTTCCAACATGTCAGATCGGATTTTTATTGAAAAAAAAAAAAACAACAAAAAACAGGATAATCGATTCTTTTTTCTTGATTGAAAAAAAATATGATTTTAAGCTTTTATTCGATTGTTTTGGCTGAATAAACGGGAACATTTTACATATTTATTGTACCGTGTATGGGTACCTTTAGTGCAACTGGTATTATTCTTATTCTATAGAAAATGGTTAAAGAGGAACTGTTGCGAAAATCCTAACATTTAAAAACACATACAAATAAGAAGTACATTTCTCCCAGAGTACAATGAGCCATAAATGACTTTTCTCCTATGTTCCTGTCACTTACAGTAAGTTGTAGAAATCTGACATTACTGACAGGTTTTGGGTTAGTCCATCTCTTCATGGGGGATTCTCAGCATGGCCTTTATTCTTTATAAAGACATTCCCTGAAAAAGATTTATACAATGATTGCTGGACAGCCTCCCTGCACGCTACACACTTTTTTGGCAGTTGGACGGAGCAACTGCCATTCACTATGTGCTTTTAATATAAAGAAAATCCTAAGAAACTCCCCCCCCCCCCTCATGAGAAGATGGGCTAGTTCAAAATCTGTCGGTAATATCAGATTTCTAATACTTACTGTAAGTGACAGCAACATAGGAGAGAAGTCATTTATGGCTCATTTAACTCCGGAAGAAACGTTGGGTATGCACGAGTAAGGTACACGCATGCCCAGAGACACTCATGCATGGCTCTTTCCCTTCCTGCACAATTTCTTCATTCTACTGGGCCTGTGCAGAACTTACTCACACATGCCCAGTCTGGACGCACTCGCACACAGCAGGAGCACGGCACCGAGAAGCCTAAAGGTGCGTACACACATGCGACTATAGTCGTTTGAAACGATCGTTCCCCGATCGTTTCAAACGACGATCGTTTAAAAAAAAGCAACCAACGATCATTAAGTCTAACGACGGACGAGCTAGATCGTTAAAAACGAACGATCTAGCTTGGCGGATTTTTTCCAACAACGATCGTTTGCAAAAGTAGTACATCGTTGGAAACGGTCGTTCGTACTAGGCTTGACATGCGCATTTCGCTATTTCTCCATGAAACTTCTCATTTTTATGCGCAAGCGCAATAGTTGCTTTATGTGATGTAACGTTCGTTCTAACGATCAGATCGTTACACACATTTTAAAACTAACTTTACTTAGGTCGTTCTTTCATCAATTAAAAGTTCGTTCGTCGTTCTCAACGAACGACCGTTGTCGCATGTGTGTACGTAGCATAATCCTCAAGCTTTAGTCAAATTGGAACGGTGGACTGCAGGATGTCCCGGAAAGCCTCTGGTTCATCAACAGGCTTACTAAGGTAAGTATCTAACTTTTTTCATGACAGGTATATTTAAAGAGGAGCTGTCAGCCATACTATCTCAGAAAAAACCCCACATATATAGGTAGATAAATACTTGCTCTATTACATAACATATGTATTGCTCTGTTCACGGTTTGACTTTAGTGGTTTTTTTACAGTAAAAAAAAAAGAAAATCCTTCGGAGCATTTCCCATTTTAACTGTGGTTATTTTTAAGCCAATCCTGATGTCATTTCCTCCCTTACTCTCCTCTGCCTGATTGTGTATGCATTGCCAGTCCTCCACTATAGAAAGTGCATTGTCTCAGCATGAGAAATATTGGCCAATCAGAGAGGAACAGAGGTGTGGGAGGGGAAAGCAGGAGGGAAAGAGGCTTCACCCAATCAGGCTGCATTAGTGAAGTCTGAGGGGAAGTAGAGAAGCAAAAAAGGACAACCCAGCATGCCCTGCAACTTCCTGTTTGTGTACCAAATTTTATGTGTACCAATTAAGAGTCAGGTAAACTGGGGAATGATTATCAACAAGAAAAGTAATAGTGATTTTAACTTTTGGATTGCCTGTTTAGCATCCTTAATACTTTACCAGATAAAAATAAAGAATCGATTTTTGATTTTATGCCCGACAGTTACACTTTGTGGGCTGGAACCCACAAGAGCGGTTTTGTGAGCATTTCTGGAGCGATTCAAAACGCTCAGCTAATGTTAATGGATGGGGCAACTTCCACTGGAGCGATTGCGCTTCCTGAAATCGCAAGCGCAGGCCATGCAGCATTTTGGGAGCGTTAGCGCTTCAATGTTAAGTATATCATCGCTGGCGTAATCGCTCATCAAAACCTGCACGGAGCGATTTTGCTAGCGTTTTAAAGTTACTGCACACTGTAACAAAATGAAAATTAATTGAACGGACCAATCAGACTTTAAAACGCTAATCGCTAATCGCTGCACAACCGCTGGCAAATTGATGCACTTTTTAAAACCAATCCCTAAAATGCTCATGAAATCACTTACAAACTGCTCATACAAAACACTAGCGATTGCGATTAGCGATTGCGTTTTGCAGTGGGTTCCAGGCCTAAAGGAAACTTGAGATTTAAAAAAAGAAAAGAAAAGAATTTTTTCGTACCTGGGGCTTCCTCCAGCCCTCTTCAGACTGTTGACTCCCTAGCTCTCCTCCCGGCTGCTCTGATCCTCCCCGCTGGACGGCACGGTACATATGAGGAGTCCTGCTTTAGTGCCTGGCCACACGCATGTCCCTGTCGCGCTCCCGTCTCCAGGAGCAGCTGCACAGACGCAGAAAACACACAGGAGCGCGCGCGTGGCCAAAAGGTGCATTTGCCGACTGCAGCCGACTTGTGAATTCACCAGGCTGGCTAGTGGAAGATTGAGGCAGCCCAGGACAGCAAGAGAGTCAATGGCCTGAAGGGGGCTGGAGGAAACTCCAGGTGCACCAAAATCCCCCCCCCCCCCCCCAATCCTCAGGTGCACTTTAAGTCCTGGTATTTTTATGCTGTAGAGGAGCATAAAGTTGTGATATACATGTATTGGCGCTGAATGACTCATTTTGTTACTCAAGGTTGTTAAAAATGGTCTTTCCATTTCTGTTACCAGCCAGCTCTGAATTTCCACAAAGAAACAAATGACGTATCCACCCCCAGCATGCACACAAACAATGTAAACACGCTATACACATGCTACCTCTTATCCGAGATCCTCCATCCCTGACCATCCAGAAATCCGGGATCCCAGATGTGCAGGTAATCCAGGCGGGAGCAAGGACGGGGCCCGGGGGTGCGGTGTAGTGTGACAGTGACCGCAGGGTTGGTGTGTGTGTGTTTGTGTGTGTGTGTGTGTATGTCTGTAGGGGTGTATCAGGAGAGCAGTGAGAACAAAGTTACTCACCAGTGTCTGGCAAGGTGTGCGTGTCTGACCACTATTGTAAGTGTGCAGAGGTGTACCCTAAGCTGTGCAGTGAATTTGTGCAGTGTACAGGGACAGACATGCAGTCTGAGCAGGTAGTGAGTGAGCAGGTAGTGAGTGAGAGGTGTCTGTGTATCGCTGGTGAGCCTCAGAGCTGGGTGTGATAGTGAGCAGTGGGTGTGAACCTCTCTGTGCCACACAGTGCGGGGACTACATACAGCGTCCTGCCAGTGAGTGAGCCCTTGCCAAGTGTGTTACAGGTATCTGCAGTGAGTGTTTAGCGGCTGTACACACAGTTGTGCACGCTGCTGGTGTACAGTCTGGTGTCTTGTAGTGTACAGTATATATGGTGAGAGTGCAGTGTTGCACTCTGCAATCTAGGGATGTGCAGGTTAGTGTGTAGAAGTGTGAACGGTGAAAGATCAGTGTCTGGCAGTGTGCAGAGGGGCACAGAGGGGTGTCGGGCAGTGAGCACAGGTGGGTGTCTGGTGCTAGTGTGCAGGGGGGTGTCGGGCAGTGAGCACAGGTGGGTGTCTGGTAGTGTGCAGGGGGGTGTCTGGTAGTGTACAGAGGGGTGTCAGGCAGTGAGCACAGGTGGGTGTCTGGTAGTGTGCAGGGGGGTGTCAGGCAGTGAGCACAGGTGGGTGTCTGGTAGTGTGCAGGGGGGTGTCGGGCAGTGAGCACAGGTGGGTGTCTGGTAGTGTGCAGGGGGGTGTCTGTGAGTGTACAGAGGGGTGTCAGGCAGTGAGCACAGGTGGGTGTCTGGTAGTGTGCAGGGGGGTGTCTGCCAGTGTGCAGAGGGGAACAGAGGGGTGTCGGGCAGTGTGCACAGGTGGGTGTCTGGCAGTGTGCGGAGGGGGGGGGGGGGGTCTGGCAGTGTGCAGAGATGGGCAGGGGGCACAGGTGGGTATGCAGTGTGTACAGACAGATGTGAAGCAATGTGAAGGGGGTGTTGGGCAGGGTGCACAGGTGTATGTCTGGCAGTGTGCAGAGGGGCACAGAGGTGTGTCAGGCAGGGTGCAGGTCCCCACAGGGGGGTGTCTGGCAGGGTGCAGGGTCCAGGAGTCAGTGTGGAGCAGGCTGCAGCGGATGGTATTGTTCCTCTTCTCCAGGCTCTCGGGATGATGTCAGTACAGCTCACATCTGGAGTCCCAGTACTCTGGCCTCGCCCATAGGAGGGGCTGCGGCCCCTAACACAACAAAAGTCAGCATGGCCAGGCAGAGTTAACCATTTCCCAGCCAGCCTGACCTCCTCTGCCTGCAGCTCACCCAAATACCCCCAACCTCCTGGGACATCCCCCGGCTATACAGATGCTTTTTACAGTAGTGAGAATTCAGAAAACGTCAACGTAAATTCAGTTAATGCAAATTAAAATGTGTGTACTGAAAAGAAAAGATATTATATAACTATTCAATTTCCTGCAAGCAAAACGTGACTCCCATCATGCATCAGGTCAGTGAGTGACTACTGGAATCTTTACAATCTGATCTGCCGTTTTATAGCTCAGCTAGTAAAGCCAGCTCTCTTTATAGAGTCACACATTGCAACTTACTGCGTTTAAACCTTAATCAAAGCAAAACCGACGCATTCCACTGGTCCATTTCCAAGATCCATTCATTTCCATAATATTTGCATCAACTCAGAATTATAATGTCTTTATTGACTCTGAGGGTGGGGTTTAGGAAGCATGAGTTTCAGGACAGAAGGGATATGGAGGCTGCCATATGTATTCCTTTTAAACAATGCCAGTTGTCTGGCAGCCCTAATGATCTATTTGGCAGCAGTAGTGTCTGAATCACACCAGAAACAAGCATGCAGCTAATCTTATCAGATCTGACAATAATGTTAGTAACACCTGATCTGCTGTATGCTTGTTCAGGGGCTATGGCTAAAAGTATTAGAGGCAGAGGATCAGCAGGACAGCCAGGCAACTGGTATTGTTTAAATAGAAATAAATATGGCAGCCTCCATATACTGTACTTCTTAATTTAGTTGTCCTTTAAGTCATAGGGGTTGTTCACACTTGCGAATTGTGTGAAAATTCCCCACATGCACAAATCTGCCTTTTGTAAGTTTTTGTGAGTATTTTTTTTCTTTGATTTTTCGGTGGGCCATTTAGCGATTTTTTTGGGAGCAGTTTTTCAATATATTGAAATGACTTCAAAATCACACACAATTTTTCTGCATGTCCTCTGACTTGCATTAAACACATCGGACATGGGAAAAAAAAGAAAAGAAAAAAAAAAACAGATCAGACCAGCCACATGATTTTGAACGGGTGAAAAAAAAATGAAAAATGTAGAAAAGAGCAGCAGAAAAAAAGGTGACACCACTGAACTACATTAGATGTGCAATGAAGGAAAGAAAAACGTGCAGTGGCCGGCAAATGACGGTAAACACATTTAGATGAACGCTCCCATTCCTCTCAATGCCGGATGCGGTGGATCCTGGCGGTAAAGGACTCGTACGGCCGCCGGCAGAAGCCTGTGTGAACAAGCTCTTAGGCCTTGTTCACATTGCGATCCGCTACCGTTAGCGTTTGCGTTGGGCATTCAACACTTTTTTGTTTCCCTTCCCTGCGATTTCTGTGAGTTGGGCGTTTTCGTAAACGCTTTTGCAGAGCGATTCCATTTTTTCCACTTCCCGATGTCAGTCAGGAAGTGAACGCTTTGATCCGGAAAAGAATAAATATAATGGGCTTGATGCACTATGCGGCGCTAACCTACTTAGCACATCTAAAGTCTTTAGGCGCGCTAACCAGGGTGCTAAGTAGGTTAGCACTGGTTTTCTTAATCAGATCGCACGCTAAGTACCGCGCGCAAGTCCCATAGGCTTTAATGGGCACATCGCGCGGAGCGCCCTGCGCTCTGTGCAGTGCGCGTGTAAAGTTTTGTGCACATAGGTTTGCGCGCAATGCGGTTCGCGCGCAAATTAGCACGCAAAAATCTCGTTTAGACATGCTAAGGGGGTTTTCACAGGCGTGCTAACGGTTAGCACCGTTTTGTGAATCAAGTCCCAGGTATTTATTCTTAAAAACGCTTACACAATCGCTGCACAAAGTCCCTGCAGCACTTCTCTGAACGGTACCGAACTGCTCAGATGTGAACTTTCTCATGGAGAATCATTGCACGAGCGCTTTAAGGGCGATTTTGAAAATCGCCAGTGCTTAAAAAAGTCCAAAAGTGCCTCCGGTGTGAACGAGCCCTTAATGCAACATTATTATCAAGCTGTTATATTGTGCTGACATCTTTGGGGTTTCTTCAGAGAGAACACAGCAATAATATATCCCTGTAACTAGTATTTGGCCGCCATGCGTCCCTGGTACGGACACACACACATATGGTATATATCATTATTATTAATTTATGAAGCACCAACATATTCCGTGGCGCGGTACAAAGTAAGGAACAAATATAGGGTACATAATAATACAGGCGAAAAAAACAAGATATTGATCATTTGGTTGTGATAAGCAGTGATAACGTTATTGGTGAAAGAATGGGAGGAGCGCTGAAAGGTGAAAATTGCTCTGGTCCTAAAGGGGAAAAAAAAACCCTCAGTGGTCAAGTGGTTAGCGCCAGTGACTTGGCTTCTCAAGCAGCCGGCAAAAACACAAATTCGGCATCAGGCAATCCCCACCTTTGGCAGATACAGGAGACTCTGCTGTATATATATACGGCGGGGAAAGGGGTTTTTGTCTGTAGGCTGATTGCACAGAGCAGACAACACTCTGAACGGATCCCAATCACACAATCACAAGAGAACCTTGTTTACTCTATGACTGGAGGGCGTAGGTGGTCTAAGAATTGCGCACTACGCGGTAACCGCTGCCTGCGGGATGGAGTTAACCCTTTACTAAACAGACCAGCTCTCCTTCCTCCAATGCCAGCAAATTCTCCCACCACTCTGTGTCTGAGAGGTCCCACATGGCTACGCCGTTTGAAGACAAGAAACAAAAAGTTTAGTGGAAGACGGATAACGGAGAAGAATGCAGACATAAACACTGGCGTCCGAACGTTCACGCTGAGATCGGCGCTCTGTAGACCGAGGGGCGTATTATCCGACCACACTGCACTACAGCCACTCAGATTGTACATGTATGGCAGGGTGTGTCCGACACCACGGGGTGATCACAACGAACGTTAAAACTGATATTTTGGTGTCTTTCTATTTCAATGTTTTATTAAAATGTTACAGTATTATCATTCTCGATTTAAAAAGCACCAACATATTCTGTGGCGAAACAAGAAACAAACAAACATGGTATACATAGTAATACAGACAAAACAATACAGACAATGCTATACACAAAAACACTGGTACGTAATACAGAATTGGTAGACAGTAATTACAGTGACAAATGTAACATGGTGAAAAAAATATGTATAGCAAATTCCAACACACAAAAGGAGGCAAGAGCCCTGCCCTTGCGAGCGTACAATCTAAGGCCTCTTGCACACTGCAAGCGATTCCGATTCCGCTTTTTAATCAGTTTTTACATCCGATTCAGATTCCGATTTGCAGTTTGCTCCCTGCACACTGCAAATCGGAATCTGAATCGAAAGTAAAAACTGATTAAAAAGCGGAATCTGAATCGGAATCACTTGCAGTGTGCAAAACGCCTAAAGCGAATGGGAGGAAACAAGAGGTGGGGTAGTATGCAATATTCATGCCCATAAACAGTGTGTTTTTAGGTTATTTCGGTTATCTAGTAAGGAGTACAACTTGGCCAGAGGTCAAAGGGGGAATGGCCCAAGTTAGAACGTATGCTTGTTGGGAAAAAAATGTGTTTGAGCGAGCGCTTAAAGATTTCAAAGGTTGGAGAGTGATGAATGTGTTTTGGAAGGGGATTCCAGAGGAGGGGTGAGTCTCGTGAGAAATCTTGTTGTATACGTAAATGCGAGAAGTTGATTCTAAAGGATGACAGAAGGAGTATACAAAGTTCACTTTTCGTGTCATGAGTGATCAATAACAGAAACAATATGATTTTTGATCTTACACAAATATAATAGTATGTTTAACATTTATAGAATTGATTTAAACTTTGCAAAAACAAAGTTATCAAACACTTGTTTCCACACAGACACAGACACACAGACACAGACACACACACACACGCTACACACACACACACGCTACACACACACACACGCTACACACACACACACACACACACGCTACACACACACACACACACTATACACACACACACACACACACACACACACAGACACACACACACACACACACACACACACGCTACACACACACACACACACACACACACACACACACACACACACACACACACACACACACACACTATACACACACACACACACACACACACACAGACACACACACACACACGCTACACACACACACACACACACGCTACACACACACACACACACTATACACACACACACACACTATACACACACACACACACACGCACGCTACACACACACACACACACACACTATACACACACACACACACACACACACACACAGACACACACACACACACACACACACACACACGCTACACACACACACACACACACACACGCTACACACACACACACACTATACACACACACACACACACACACTATACACACACACACACACACACAGTTACAAACTAACATACCAACAAAATCTATAAAGAAAACAAAGGTAGACTCCATAACCAATTAATATATACGGATGTTATTAATTCAAAACCTGATCTTTCCAGACTACAAACCAAGTCTAAAATTCTATAGGAGCTACTACTCTTGATTTTTAATTGGCTTTCTTTCTCTTTTGTGACATAAATCCATGAGATTTCAGGGTCTTTTTTTTTCTTTTTGAGCGGATAGTAGAATAATCAGTGTAGAAAACTGCTGGCAGAAACTCAGCAAGGAGCTAAGCAGACTGAGGAGTAGAGTAAATAGCAGTTTAGATCTTTGTAATGCTGGATACACACGTTGCGTTTTGCCGCGCAATTCACGGGATCGATTCCATCGATTCGATTATTTCCAACATGTTCGATCGTGTTTCGATGAATACAGCCGTCGATTTTGCATATTAAGTATGCAAAATTGACGGCTGTATCCATTGAAAGACGATCGAACATGTTGGAAATAATCGAATCGATGGAATCAATCCTGCGAATCGCGCGGCAAAACGCAACTTGTGTATCCAGCATAAGAAAGAACAGTAGACTGAAGAACATAGAAGAGGAAAGGTAGGCTATTGAGCAGAGTGGAGAACAAAGAAGACAGCAATGGGGATCTTTAAAAAAAAATAAAGAGCAAAGCAGACAAAAGGAGGACAGCAGAAAAGAGATATTCAGAAGAGTGGAGGGCAGAATAAAGAACAGAGGTGAGCACACACAGTTTATTCTCTTCTGAAGATTTTAAAGAGCAGGACCATTAACTGGAAGATCACAGAAGAGAGCAGGTAGAAGGTTGAGTAGAGAGAAGAGCAGGGAACATGGCAGTTGGGACCTTTAGAAGAATGACCAGAAGACCAAAGATCACAGAAGAGAGCAGGTAGGAGCTCGAAGAGAAGAGAACATGACCTTTGGAAGAACGACCAGAAGACTAATGATCAGAAAAAAAGAGCAGGTAGGAGCTTGAGGAGAGTGAAGAGCAGAGAACATGGCCATTGGGACCTTTGGAAGAATGACCAGAAGACTGAAGATCACAGAAGAGAGCAGGTAGGAGCTTGAGGAGAGTGAAGAGCAGAGAACATGGCCATTGGGACCTTTGGAAGAATGTCCAGGAGACTGAAGATCACAGAAGAGAACCGGGAGGGGCTTGAGGAGAGAGAAGAGCAGAGAACATGGCCATTGGGACCTCTGGAAGAATGACCAGAAGACTGAAGATCACAGAAGAGAGCAGGTAGGAGCTTGAGGAGAGTGAAGAGCAGAGAACATGGCCATTGGGACCTTTGGAAGAATGACCAGGAGACTGAAGACCACAGAAGAGAGCAGGTAGGAGCTTGAGGTGAGTGAAGAGCAGAGAACTTTGCAGCCAGGATCTCTGGGAGAGTGAAGGGCACAGGAGGCAGCAGGTGTGAGCTCTAGAAGATGAGGTGGCAGCAGATGTGGGAATGACTAGCGTAGGGAAGATAGATAAGCTCTCCAGAAAAGTTTCTCCTGTAGTACAGAAACAATGTAGTGTGTGTGGGGCCCACTAATTGTACCAACCTACCAAAGGATGAAGACTGGGCTTAGAATGATGCCTACTCTATGATCAGGATCACTGATTTAGGTTGTCTTTGTGAAGTTTGGGGAATTTTCATCTAGCTAAATAATTCCTCTGCCTTATCTTGCCAAAGATAACATTGTAACTCTATACCTCCCACCCACAGGACTTACCCACTTTCATGTCCCCCATTTCTCCTTGCTTTGACAATGCATGTATGTATCTTGGTAAAGACAATGAAGCTATTTTTGATTTGATTTAGAATTTTGACGAAAAACAAAAATACTTGCTGGTTAGGTAAGAACAACGAGCCTCTTTAAGCAGTCTGAGCAGACAAGTTGTCTCAAAATGAAGGATAAGAAATAACTACTGTAAGTAACAGACTATACACAGATATAAGTGTTACTGAATGGAGAGTTGTACCAGTAGGTTAACCACCCATGACTCAGACCCACTGCCTGAGGCCCTGTGCTGGGGAAGATCTAGGTATACAGTAGTTAGGTATAGTGGTTGAAGATGGTCAGAAAAGAAAGGAGTCAGAAGGAGGGGATCCAGTGATGAAGCTGGAATGAGGATGGGTGCAATCAGCAGAGATGGGACTGAAGGATATTGGGTTGTTGTAGTAGAAGTTGGGCGGAGAGGACTGGTGTAGAAAGTTGTGAGTGCGAAGTTCTGAAGTTGAGCAACCAGGAAAGGTGATTAGGTTGTTGAAGTAGGTCTACAAAGGATTGGGGCAGATCAACCAGGAATCAAGAAGATCAGGCTGTGACAGAGAGAAGTGGAAGCAGCTGGAGTAAAGTAACCAGGAATGAGGAGGATTGGGTTGCAGGATTCGGCACTGGAAAGGACTAGAGCAGGGCAGTCAGCAATGGAGATGATCAAGGAGTTTGAGTGGAATGGGCTGAAGCAGCCTAACCAGCAATGATGACGATTAGGTTACAGGGATTAGCCCTTGAAAGAACTTGGGTACAGTATCCAGCGATTAAAATAATCAAGTTGTAGGACCTGGAATGTAAGGTCCGGTTATGAAGAATATTGGGTTGTAGGAGTTGGAAGTGGAAAGGAATGGAGTCAGGTATTTGGCAATAAAAAAAACCCAACAAAAAACTCGGGCTGCAGGATTCAGCATTGTTAGGACCAGAGTAGAAAGGGCAGCAATGAAGAGGATTGTGCTGTAAGAAAAGGGGATGGATAGGGCTGCAGTAGAGTAGTTGGAAATGAGGAAAGATGGGGTTAGGGGAAATGGATACGGTCATGACTGGGGTACTGTAGCAAAAAGAGAAAAAAGGTTTGTGTTTGTACCAGCCGGGAGTGGGAAGGGTTAAGTATGAAGAAGATCAGGAAAGGGGAATAACCTGAACAGAAGGACCATCTTTTGTTTCATGAAGCATCACTTGAAATAATCCCTGGAATGAAGAAAAACAGGCAGGTAAAGTTGAAGCCGTGGTTCATTGAGAAATCCGGGAAGGTAAAAAAACAGGCCTGTCAGACTAAACACACAAGCATCGAAAAAAAAAAGAAAGAAATGCAAAAAAGTTAATCAACATGAAGAGTGACTGCAATACTACAATAACACAGCTCAACGTTCCCTCACTTCCTCTTCCTCAAGTGTCTATGGTCCTCGCATTAATAATAACAACAATAATAAAAACAAAAGAAAATGATGAGTTGCCTAATGTTATAGAATAATTAACAACCATTTAAAATGGACTGTAAAGCCATAGGCCGGTTTCAGAGTACAAAGCGCCGTTAGCGATGCGGTGTATCGCGCCCAACGCACCGGCAAAGACAGGCCTTCAGGGAACACCGCGGTAGTACACGGTGTTCCCTGTCGGGCAACCAAGCCGGAAGTGGCACTCGCCTGCCGTCACTTCCTGCTTCAGGTATGGTGAAGTGCACGGAAGCGTATAGTTTTGTCCTAGCTTCGGGGATGCGGCGAAAAAGTCACTTCCGTTGCATCGCGTCGTACTGTGGCAGTATGCAAGTCATCCATAGACTTTCATTTCCCGACGGTGGGGTGCGGGGAAAAAATACTGCATTGCGCCAGTGTAAAAGGGGCCTAAGAGTTACCTCCAATACGGACACAACACAAAGAGAAGGCCACAAATTATTCAGCATTATTAGAGCACATCAGGGCCGGGCCGAGGCATAGGCTGGAGAGGCTCCAGCCTCAGGGCGCAGTGTTTGGAGGGGGCGCAGAATTCATTCAGCTGTCATTCCTAATTGTGTTTGAGGCAGAAAGAAATAAGAAAAGGAGATACATGGCAGTGACTGCAAGCCAGATAACTAGATATTAAGGTGTTGGGGAGGTTGTGGGCCCTGTGGCGCCTCTTAGTCTAATAGCAATCAGTGTGTGATGGCTGGGGTGGCAGGGTTGGAGGGGCGCACTTTGGTGTCTCAGCCTTGGGTGCTGGAGGACCTTGTCCCGGCTCTGGAGCACATGTTGTGTGAAGTCCATCCATACATAGTGGACATAGTCCTAGTCCTAGAACAGCATAGTATGGATACAGAGGCGCCAAAAGGATAAAATAATCTAAAAAGTTTAAAACATAAGGAGGCAGTGGTGGACTTACCCCCTCCAAGCAGACACAAAAAATGCCAATGTATTTGTCAAATACAAGTTTATTTACATACTCCGGGGGACAATGCAATGCGTTTCGCAGGTTTGATTCCGCTTCATCAGGCAATAACAACGGAGCAATAGCATATGTGGTGGTCAGTAGAAGAGCCAGGCACCTCTGTGACATGAGTAAACCTATCTGAAGCTTATAAAAGTATACCTAATGAAATGAGGGGCTGGGAAACTGTTTTGGTAGTGCCCAAGGTGATATAATAGGAGTGTGATCTGAGGGCACTTACCTCCTAGTAAAGAGAAATTAGAGTCTGTAGGTGCTGAAGCACCAAATGATGCATTTCGCGAGTTCATACCACTTCTTCAGGTTATAGGTGCTTTAAAAAGGCTGAAGACAACTATATGTAAGAGCCTCAAAACACCCCTTTTCACTCCCATTACAGGAAATAAAAATATCCTCCACTTCTTTTCTTCTCAGTCGGCAGCAGTAGCTGCTCTCTGCCCAGCACTATCACTATTTGTATCACAGAGAATATGAAAAGTGGAGATTAACCGTTTCGAGTTGCAAAACATCACGCGGCTGGTAGTGCTCTGCGCATGATGTAGTGGCGACATCATGCACATGCGCTCTCAGCTGTGTCTGCACACTAATGCCCAACCTGGCCAACCTGGAAGAGGCTGGCGGAGGGGCATATAAATAGTAAAGAAGGGGGACGGAGGAGATTGGGGGAGCGGTGGGCATGAGGACAGCTCCCCAGACATGCCTGCTCCCCCCATTTTACCAACGGAGTTCAGCTCTGGTATCCTGGAACTTCATGTTCATTTTTGAGAAGAATCGGTTGAAGATTTGGTCTGTTTCTGACACTTTTGTACGCCGGCGCAGAAGACGGTGAGATTTCCGATCCTTCAGCTGCAGGATTGCGACACTCCCGGGTGTACTGTTAGCTGTTTTCATTGCTTAAAACTAAATCCTGCAGCTCAGGCCAAATGGAGAAAAATTCCACATTTATTTCCCTTGTCCTCTGGCCAGATACTCCAGCGCTGTACCGCAGTGGCCCCGCCTCCCCGACATCGAAACTTATCCATATTCAGCCTTCCAGCCAGTCACAGGATGAGAACCTGGCCAGCAACTGCCCTGAGAGCCTATTACAAATGTAGGGCCAAGTCACACGGGTGCCTGGGTCACCAGCAACTAGTCAGGAAAACTAGTCTAAGGCCCAGTGCACACCAAAACCGCTAGCAGATCCGCAATCTGCTAGCGGTTTTGGGAGCTGATTTCAGAGCGATTCTAGGTATGTTTAGAGAGGTTTTCTAAACATACCTAGCGGTTTTGGGTGCGTTTTTGTGTAGCAGGTTACACATATTGTTACAGTAAAAGCTGTTACTGAACAGCTTCTGTAACAAAAATGCCTGGCAAACCGCTCTGAAGTAGCGTTTTTCAGAGCGGTTTGCGTTTTTCCTATACTTTACATTGAGGACGAAACGCTTCCGAAAACCGCAAACGCGCAGCAGGAGGCGCGTTTGCGGCTTGGCAAAAACCTCAAACCGCCGGTGTGCACCATCCCATTGCAATACATTAGCCAAGCGTTTTTCCAGGCGGATGCGGCCGGCGGATCGCTCCAAAAACCGCTCGGTGTGCACTAGGCCTAAGATCTGCAGATCATCATACACACCTTGTTTAACTGACATTCATCTGCAGATCAGACAATTATCTGCCGATCTGAAGATCCATCCTGGTGGATCTGATCTGCAGATGAATGTCAGTTAAACAAGGTGTGTATGATTATCTGCAGATCTCATAGACTATGAATGCAATTTGCAGGAACAGATCTTTGGCAGGAACAGATCTTTTGCAGATACTGATCTTTTGTGTCTGTACAGCATCTGTGTGTGCAGCATCTTGCAAAGATTTTCTATCTGATGTGGAGTTCAGCTCCATAGAGTAGACTGTGTAGATATGGCTCTCATACTACATGAAGGGTAGTAAGATTGGTCTGTGATCTTTCATTTTCCAACGACTATAGTCTGATGTGTGTATGAGCCTTTAGAAGAAAATAGTGAGCTTTGGAGAGGAACTGACGGCGAGGTAAGTATGTAATATCTTTGCAGATACCATACCTCGTGTGTTTATTTTAAATAATTTTACTTAGTTCAGGCTCCCTTTAAAAACAAGTAAAGCAGCGTTCAACAAGTACGCAAAGCTGACACTTCAAACCACTTGGTGAAAAAAATACACACTTTCTATGCAGGTGTCACATCATCAAAAGTTACATGACAGTCGGCGGAGCTTACGTTAAAAAGGTCTATCCGTGCCCAGTACTCAATTTTCTTTATGAACAATGCAGATTGCCTGGCTGTCCTGCTGATCTTCTGCTTCTAATACTCTCAGCTGCAGACCCTGAACAAGCATGCAGCAGTTTAGGTGTATCTGACTGAAGAGTGACTGGATTAGGCACATGCTGGTTTCAGGTGTGTGATTCAGACACTACTGACCAGATAGATCACCAGGACTGCCAGGCAACTGGTGTTGTTTAAAAATAAATAAATATGTCAGGCAACATATGCCTCTTCAGGTGTGCTTTAAGTGAATCTTAAAGAGAAACTCCGACCAAGAATTTAACTTTATCCCAATCAGTAGCTGATACCCCCTTTTACATGAGAAATATAATGATTTTCACAAACAGACCATCAGGTGGCGCTGTATGACTGATTTTGTGCTGAAACCCCTCCCACAAGAGGCTCTGGTACCTTACGGTACTCTGGGCAAACTGCCACAATGTAACAATGTTCACAGACAGGAAATGGCTGTTTACAACTGTCTGCAAGGCAGCTACCCTCTTTCCCTGAAATTAAGACATAACCTGAAAGTAAGCCCTAGTAGGAATTTTGAGCATACTCGAAATATAAGCCCTACTCTGAAATTAAGCCCTAGCGGCAGTAAGGGGGATAAATATGGAAACTGTTGTTATTGTTGGAGCCCATAGTCTTGCGAACAAGTAGACAAGGGACACAGGAAGACAGGGGATAGAGGAGGACACAGGTACAGAGGGGACACTAAGGCAGGGAACACACTTGTCTTTTAGTCCTCTGCGTGCGTTTTTCTGCATACTTTTTCTGCACACCAAGTGTGTTTCCATGCAGGAAAACGAGCACGTTTTTTCACAGCAGCTGATATAAGTGATAAAGAAAACTGACAAAATGTGCAGAGTCATCATGCAGAATGTCAGTTTTTTTTCTGCGCGCAAACAACATATTAAGTTTGAACTAACCCATTGATTAACATCAGTTCTCAGTTTTTCTGTGCAGAAAACGCGCACAGTCAAGTGTGTTTCCTGCCTGAAGGGGAAAAAAGTGGCGCAGAAGAGGTGGATCCAGCAGAGGAAAAGGTGTCACAGTAGGTGACGTCAGGAGGACACACAGCACAGGAACATGTGTGTTCATAGAAATATAAGACATCCCCTGAAAATAAGCCCTAGCGCACCTTTTGGTGCAAAAATTAATATAAGACACCGTCTTATTTTCGGGGAAAGACGGTACATAACCTGCCCACAGTAACAATGTCACCATGTAATACATGTCAGAATGTGAATCTGGGAGAGGAAAGCTTTTACAATGAGCAAACACTGACTAAATCATTTATACATAATTATGGTAACAATGAAGCACTTTTTTTATTACATTATTTTCACTGGAGCTCCTCTTTAAAGAGGAACTCCAGTGAACATTTTACTGTTGGCAGGTGATGTAGCTGCTGCATGGTTTTTGGCAGTTGGAAACAGCTGTAAACCGCTATTTCCCACAATGCAGCAAGGTTCACAGACAGGAAACTGCCAAAAGTTCAAACTTTTCTTGCGCGAGGGGTTACTTGTGGGAGGGGTTTTACCACAATATCAGCCATACAGCGCCCCCTGATGGTCTGTTTGTGAAAAGGAATAGATTTCTCATGTTAAAGGGGGTATCAGCTACTAATTGGGATAAAGTTCAATTTTTGGTCGGCGTTTCTCTTTAAACTATACCTGAGACGAACAGGAGGAAAGGATTTTTACTTTCCTGGGGTTTCCTCCAGCCCTCTTTAACACGTTAGATACCTTGTTGTTCCCCCGGTCTCCTCGGTTGTATCGCTGTCAGCCCCATCAGGTCTGTGAATTGGCGGAGTTCCTAATTACTGTGCATGCCGATTGCACTTCTGGTGTCAGGAGCGTTCTGCACATGCAGAGTTCATTCAGACTGTAACTGCGCAGATTGTTACTGGCCACAGGTGCGCGGTGGAGCAGACACGAGGCCCGGAACAGTGTATATGCAAAGGCCTGAAACCCAGCGTGTGTGTGACAGAGGCGCTATTCATGCTACTGACGAGCTATTGTTTGTCTCCTGTCTTATTGCCTGATGAAGCGGGCTGTGCCTGCGAAACGCGTTGCATCTTTTGGGGGTACCAATAATAAATGTATTTGTTTAATTCAGACAGTATTTTGAGTCTGCTTTCCGGAGGTAAGTCCATCACTGCCTCCCAGCAAATGTTAAAACTTTTATTACCTTTTATCTTGCTGGCGGCTCTGTTATCTTACGATAAGGAGATGCAAATATTTCTGAGTTTATGCAGGATTATGTAATTCATGTAAATATATGCAGCTTGATAATGGACCAATCAAGTCCCACCTAGGTTAAAATGGATTGGTCCATTTTCAAGCTGTATATATTTGCATAAAAATTACATAATTCTGCATGAACTTGGAAATATGGTGACATGTGACCTGATGAGATAGACATGTGTATGTACAGTGCCAAGCACACAAATAACTATGCTTTGTTCCTTTTTTTTCTTTTTCTGCCTGAAAGAGTTAAATATCAGGTATGTAAGTGGCTGACTCAGTCCTGACTCAGACAGGAAGTGACTACAGTCTGACCCTCACTGATACGAAATTCCAACTATAAAACACTTTCCTAGCAGAAAATGGCTTCTGAGAGCAGGAAAGATAAAAAGGGTCAATAGTTCGTAGGTTTTAGCTCTGTGGCATACTTCAATGAATGTGTCATTGAGCAAAAACAATAAAACAGTTAAAACTTTAAAAAAGAAGATTTAAACATAAAATAAAACTGTGGAATATCTTATAAAGTCATTTTTTAGGAGAAGGAAGATAGATACAATCGTTTATTTCACTAGTTTATTTTCGCCTCGGGTGTCCTTTAAGTACATTTTCTGGCTCGGTCGGCGTGGGACACAAAGCACCGTACAGTAAGCCAGACACATGGACACAATGGCCGCAGCAGCTGACTCTGCTGATCATACAGTGAAATAGCGGGGCTGTCAGCAGATTGAGAATATACAGCCCAGGGGACGGGGACGTCCCGAATGCCTGAATGTGACCTCTGGGCGAGAGGGCAGAGCGAGCACTTCACATGAGTGGCTCGATACACATCGACAAATATCTGCAACGGTGGAAAATCCACATTCATAACATATCTGTGCATTGTGTCAACATCACACTGCAAAGCCTTCATTCCATAACCTGAGCCCTGATATTAAAGGCCTGCCCACTACGCCAAAACACAGCTACCAATACAAGACGCAAAGTCTTCATTCCATAACCTGAGCCCTGATGCAGAGGCCCGCCAACTACGCCAAAACACAACTACCAACACAAGACGCAAAGTCTTCATTCCATAACCTGAGCCCTGATATCAGAGGCACGCCCACTACGCCAAAACATAACTACCAAAACAAGATGCAAAGTCTTCATTCCATAACCTGAGCCCTGATATCAGAGGCCCGCCCACTACGCCAAAACACAACTACCAACACAAGACGCAAAGCCTACATTCCATAACCTGAGCCCTGATATCAGAGGCCCGCCTACTAAACCAAAACACAACTACCAACACAAGACGCAAAGTCTTCATTCCATAACCTGAGCCCAGATGCAGAGGCCTGCCAACTACGCCAAAACACAACTACCAAAACAAGACGCAAAGGCTTCATTCCATAACCAGAGCCCTGATATAAGCAGCCCGCCCACTACGCCAAAACACAACTACCAAAACAAGACGCAAAGCCTACATTCCATAACCTGAGCCCTGATGCAGAGGCCTGCCAACTACGCCAAAACACAACTACCAACACAAGACGCAAAGTCTTCATTCCATAACCTGAGCCCTGATATCAGAGGCCCGCTGACTACGCCAAAAAACAGCTACCAAAACAAGACGCAAAGCCTACATTCCATAACCTGAGCCCTGATATCAGAGGCCCGCTGACTACGCCAAAACACAGCTACCAAAACAAGACGCAAAGTCTTCATTCCATAACCTGAGCCCTGATATCAGAGGCCCGCTGACTACGCCAAAACACAGCTACCAAAACAAGACGCAAAGTCTTCATTCCATAACCTGAGCCCTGATATCAGAGGCCCACCCACTACGCCAAAACACAACTACCAACACAAGACGCAAAGCCTTCATTCCATAACCTGAGCCCAGATGCAGAGGCCCGCCTACCATGCCAAAACACAACTACCAACACAAGACGCAAAGCCTACATTCCAAAGCCTGAGCCCAGATGCAGAGGCCAGCCAACTACGCCAAAACACAACTACCAACACAAGACGCAAAGCCTACATTCCATAGCCTGAGCTCTGATATCAGAGGCCTGCCGACTACGCCAAAACACAACTACCAACACAAGACGCAAAGCCTTCATTCCATAACCTGAGCCCTGATATCAGAGGCACGCCCACTACGCCAAAACATAACTACCAAAACAAGATGCAAAGTCTTCATTCAGCGGCCCGCTAACTACGCCAAAACACAACTACCAACACAAGACGGTATCTACAAACCCTACAAGCATTTCACATTTAAAGAGACGGCACACTCCAATCTGCAGAGCTAAAATCCATTAATTTTGTCTCCCAGAGATTAGGTTAGGTGTTCACTGCTGCAATTGCCGTCCAATTATCCGCACACGAGTGTGGATAAGATTTGGCAATCTATTGAAGTCAATGGGGAGCATGAGCATTCGTTTGAGGGGGTCTCACAGCCGAATCCCTCTACCCCTGCTCCTGATGCATCTTGCAAGTCGTGTCGGCATCGCGTCCCGCAATACGCATGCTGAGCACAGTGGGAATGTAGCCTTAGTCTCTGGTGGTAAGATCTTTGTGCTTCTAGGTTCCCAGCTCTGCACACCAGGAAACATGGGTGGCACAATGCACACATACACAGACAGCATGGCAGGTGGAATAAGAAAGAACAGTACAATGTACAGTACATATCCGTAACACCTTCAAGGCCAGTGCATAAACAGAAATAGTAAAGATGCTCGTAATATATATTCCCTCTATACTCCTAACTAGAAGTACAGGTTCCATACAGATACATTTCTGCAGGGAGATCTCACCATTGTGGGAGGGGAGGAGACACAAACTACTGCAGGGGATCTTACTATTGTGGGAGGGGAGGAGACACTACTGCAGGGAAACCTCACTATTGTGTGAGGGGAGGAGACACAAGCTACTGCAGGGAGATCTCACCATTGTGGGAGGGGAGGAGACACAAGCTACTGCAGGGAGATCTCACCATTGTGGGAGGGGAGGAGACACAAACTACTACAGGCAACTCTGACCAATGTGGGAGGGGAGGAGACACAAGTTACTGCAGGGATAGCTCACCATTGTGTGAGGGGAGGAGACACAAACTACTGCAGGGAGATCTCACCATTGTGGGAGGGGAGGAGACACAAACCACTATAGGGAAAAGTCATCATTGTGGGAAGGGCAGAGACACAAACCACTGCAGGGAGATTTCACCATTGCAGGAGGGGAGGAGACACAAACCACTGCAGGGAGATCTCACCATTGTGGGAGAGGCAGAGACACCAACAGCTGGAGGGAGATCTCACCATTGTGGGAAGGGAGGAGACACAAACCACAGCCGGGAGATCTTACCATTGTGGGAGGGGAGGAGACACAAACCACTGCAGGGAGATCTGACCATTGTGGGAGGGGAGGAGACAAAACCACTGCAGGGAGATCTCACCATTTTGGGAAGGGAGGAGACACAAACCACTGCAGGGAGATCTCACCATTGTGATACTTATGGAGACACTTTACAGCAGTGAAGAGTTCTTACCTTGTTGAGTTCTGCCTGATTTCCGAACAGCTGGTGGTAGCGGCGGTATTTGCCCTCACGGTACTTGGCGGTGATGAAGGTTTTCCTCTCCTGCACCCCGCTCCAGGCATTGATGGCTTCGCTCGGGGGGACGTTGGCTGCCCAGAATTTGTTGCTGACCTCGTTGCCGATCTTCAGGAATAGCTGGGGGGGATTACAGGAGCCCATTAGAGAGCAATGCAAAGTAATCCCGGAGAGCAGATGGGATGATAACGAGATAATTACCCCTCCCGGTAACACCTCTCCTACCAACACCTCATTCACACGCAACGGCAGCATGGTGAGCAGCGTGATAATAATAACAGTATCTTCAACAGATACGGTCATTCGAGCAGATTTGTGGGAACGTAAATAATCAGAAGGTAATTATCGATTGTTCCCATAAATGGGTGGATTAGAGTGCTGTCTCGCTTCAAATATGTTCGTAAAATCCAACATCGACCATAGAATAGTGCCCCACACTGTCACCCGAGGGATCGAGTCCCCAATCCTTGTATTATTATTATTATTTAGTATTTATATAGCGCCGACATATTACGCAGCGCTGTACAGTATATATATATTTTGTCTTGTCACTAACTGTCCCTCAAAGGAGCTCACAATCTAATCCCTACCATTGCCATATGTCTATATTATGTAGTGTAAGTACTGTAGTCTAGGGCCAATTTTAGGGGGAGCCAATTAACTTATCCATATGTTTTTAGAATATGAGAGGAAACCGGAGTGCCCGGAGGAAACCCACGTAGACACGGAGAGAACATACAAACTCTTTGCAGATAGTGCCCTGGCTGGGATTCGAACCAGGGACCCAGCGCTGCAAGGCGAGAGAGCTAACCACTACGCCACCGTGCTGCCTTGTAGGATGACTTGCCTCAAACCTTCCTGGCGGTAAGCTCTGCGGCTCTGCGGCGATCGCCCGTACGCAGCGGCGCAAGAGGGGCCCCCCCCCGCCAGAGCCCTGCGCTGCCCGGACCAATGAGTTCCGGGCAGCGCTATGGGCTGGATCGGAGGTGTCTGACGTCAGGACGTCGGCTGACGTCCATGACGTCATTCCGATCGTCACCATGGCGACAGGAGAAGCCAAACAGGGGAGCGCGTTATATACGCGTTCCCCTGTTTGCTATTGATGCCGGCGACGATCGCACTAGAGGGACACATGCGCCCTCTAGTGGTGTTTCATGTAGCTACCACTCTGGTAGCTTTACATGAAACACAAAAAAAAAAATTAAAAAAAAAAAGGATTTTTGCCATTTTGGCAAAAAAAATTAACCGCCAGGAGGGTTAAAGCCTGGTACGCACAACCAATTTTGATTGGCCAATTACTGGCAAATGTTACCACCCCTAAGTACAAGTACTTACCACCTTGCCAAGTACAAAGGGGGTTGTATCCGGTATTGGTTTTGGCTCGTACAGGTTCTGGAAAGAGGTGGGAATGTCTGAAAGCCAAGAGGCGGGGCTGTCACACTACAGCGCCACCAGTCGCACTTTGAATGAGGACTAACAGATACTATGAAGGGATTGTGCAGGTAAGCACCCGTACTTCATGGAGGTGGCAAGATTGGTCAGCGATTGGCCAATCAAAATTGAAGGTGTGTACCAGGCTGTAGGGCTTTTTTTGCCACTTCCTGTAGCATGAGAACATTACTTACACAATCCGTTCATAGTAGTCTAAATCTGCTGACCCTCAAACTACATGGACGTGGTAACATTGTCCATTAATTGGCCAAAAAAAATTGGATGTGCATGACAAGCTTAAAAGTAACTCGAAGTGAGAGACATATGGAGGCTGCCATGTTTCTATCCTTTTACACAATACCAGTTGCCTGGCTGCCCTGCTCATCTTTCTGGTCAGTAGTGTCTGAATCACACCAGAAACAAGCATGCAGATAATCCAGTCAGACGTCAGTCAGACACATCTGATCTGCTGCATGCTTGTTCAGGGGCTATGGCTACAAGTATTAGAGGCAGAGGATCAGCAGGGCAGCCAGGCAATCTGCATTGTTTAAAAGGAAATAAATAGGTCAGCCTCTACAGGTCGCTCACCTTGGGTTCCCTTTTCAAAAAAAAGTCTTTACAAGTGTGATACAAAACAGATGTGGGAATGGAGACCTTGATTTCCAAGTTTTGCTAAGTCAAACCTTGGCCATGCTGTGATATCGGCGCTCAAACTGTTTTGCGTGTTCGTTTGTGTTTTATGCAAATCGCTAGGAAGACAACAGGAAGGTAAAATGCATCACTAAACAATTCTAAGCAAAAACGCATAGAAAACCGCAGGGAAAACGCATGAAAAATTCATACCACTGCGTTCCCATTGACTTTCATTATGTGCGTTTTGGCAGCCATCCTGCATAATATGCAGCTGAACCAGCGTTTCGTAAAACGCATACTGTTAAATGCATAGAAAACGCATATGCATTTTTTCCTGCGGCCCATAGACTTCCATTAGCGGAAAAAGCGCAGCGTTTTACGCAACGCTAGTGTTTCTGATATGTGTGCACCCAGCCTTAAACAATACCAGTTGCCTGGTTCTCCTGCTGGTCCTCTGCCTCTAATACATTTAGCCATAGCCCCTGAACAAGCATGCAGCAGACTGTTTTTCTGACATTGTTGTCACATCTGACAAGATTAGCTGCATGCTTGTTTCTGGTGTGATTCAGACACATCTGCAGCCAAACAGATCAGCAGGGCTGCCAGGCAACTGGTATTGTTTAAAAGGAAATAAATATGGCAGCCTCCGTATACCTCTTATTACAGTTGTCCTTTAAGTGTGGTAGAATTTGCACATTGCTGAATTCTTAATACAGGTCAGATTTGGGGTCAGTTATTTCTTTATTTGCTTGTTCATCTCAGCTGCTGCATCTTCTCCTCTCCTGCCCTCCAGCAGTGTATTGGGGACAGCAGGTCTATCCTTAAAGTAAACCAGAGACGAAGCACCCTCATGTATTTTACCATATATATCAATGGGAACATTAGAGAAACCACCTACCCTGCTCTCTGTTTCATCCTTCACTGCTCAGCCTGCTTGTATCAGCCCAGATCAGCAAAACGTAAAGAAATGCACAACCCCTTAAAAATTGTTAGCGGATGTGCCACGGCAAAACTCAGTCACCACCTGAGTATGAGCCCAGAAAGACAAATGCAGCCGGCGCCATCCAATGCTCTTTTACAGTTTATTAGAGACTGTCATAAGGTACAATGGTACAAAGCGACGTTTCAGAGTGATAGTATGGTATGACTGTCATGGCTTGAAAAAGGAGTACATACCATCACTCCGTAACGTCGCTTTGAACCATTGTACCTTATGACAGTCTCTAATAAATTGTATAAGAGCATTGGATGACGCCGGCTGCATTTGTCTTATCAGCCCAGATAAAATCCCCGACTGAGCATTCAGTCTGGCTTTGCTATAATGATTCAGCTATAATGATTTCTGAGCAGAGCCAGCAGGGGGCAGGTTTGGGCTTGAAAAGACATCACAGAAAACAGACTCTGCTATAAAGATTCCTGAACAAAGCCAGACTGAATGCTCAGTCGGGGATTTTATCCGGGCTGATAACAAGCAGGCTTAGTGGTGAAGAATGAAACAGAGAGCAGGGTAGGTGTTTTCTGTAATGTTCCCACTGATATATATGGTAAAATACATGAGTGTGCTTCATCTCTGGTTCACTTTAAGGCGGAACTTTAAACTCCTTTAACTCCCTAGCGGTATTGACCTATATCCGTCCATAAAAACATGCTGTGAACAGTATAAACATGCATACACATCAATACTCTCCTGCACTGTATACTAGACCCTTGCTTGAAACATTTTGGCAAGTTACAGGGAAAAAAAAAAGTTTTAAAAATAAATGTTATCACTTTTTACACAGAAATCCTGGGGAAATTGAACACTAAAGAGGTTAAAAAGCAAGCAGTTTCACTTACCGGAGGCTTCTCCAAGTTCCCAGCAGCTGTCCTGTCCTGCGCCGGTCCCGCACGATCCTCCGTTCTGCCGCCGCCAGCTCGTTTTGTTACCGTCAGCTTGCAAGTCGACTGCAACTGCGCTTGCGCATCCCGGGCTACGCAAAGCTTTCTTCGCGTTCCAGCCCGCAATACCGTCCTGCGCCATTAGAGCAGGTTGCTATTGCGGCCTGGAACACGAAGTAAGCTTTGCGTAGCCGGGGGCGCGCAGCTGCCATCGACTTAAAAGCCGACAGTAACAAAACGAGCTGGCGGGGCAGAACGGAGGATCGTGCGGGACCGGCGCAGGACAGGACAGCTGCTGGGAACGGTTTATTTTTGAAGGAGTTTTAAGTTCTGCTTAAAAGCACGTTCTCAATGGGGCGATTACCACTAAAGCGCCATCGCAATATGGCGGTGATCTCACAAACCAAATTGCAGATCGCCGGCAATTGTAAAATGCGCTACATGCAGCATTTTACTGTGATTTTACAGCAATCCCCCATTTGCGAGAGTGTACAGTGATTTTACTGCGCTAATTGCAGTAAAGTCACCAGCGCAAAATGCTGATGCTAATTGCTAGCGTTATGCGACTGCAAGCGAGAAGGGGCCCTAACCCTCCTCTCGTGTTATGACAGGTGAACCTGGGACACAGAGGGGGGCCGCCATAGACTGGATCTCTGTCTCATTACCCTGCTGAATTACTTATGGACATCCCCCCTCTGCAGCCCCCCTACTGGGCACCGCCATTGTCCCTCACACTGATCCAGCACAAATATCAGCTGATTGGAGGGACGGGGGCGGAGCCTGTGCGACCACAAAGAACATTCCAATGTAGGGACGTCTTTCATCGTTTATTTAACCCCTTCAGCGTCCTCTTCTCGGAATCCTGAACTTTCCCGGATTAGGGAAGGTGTGCTGGGAAAGGATCTGAAGATTCCAGCATATCGGCTTTTCACAGATCTCCGCTCTATAAGCCCCCCTCTCAGTATTAGTCTGCCCTGTGAGTCATTCCATTATGAGATCCTCCAGCTCATTTAAAAGGAAACAGCGGCCAAAAACAACATTCCAAGGAATTGGGACAACCGAAAGTGGTGACTCCTCAGTTCCCAGCAGAGGCTGAGGGTTAAGCTTTGTAAACACAACTGTTTTTACACTACATGGAAGTGGTATTGGGCAATCGAGATTGTGTGCGCACACGTCCATACACCTCTCAGTCTGCCAACAGATCAGAGAGGGATAAATTGACTGCTCACACACACTGTAGACAGATTTCAAATGGATTCTAGCATGAACGTTATAGGAAATTGTCCTAGCATCGTTGCAGCTGCCTGTCGGGCTAACATTCCCCCCATTACCACACCTCCCCCCCCCCTCACGGTGGTAATTTGGCAAATCGGCCTACTGACATTTAAGTCACTACATAATCTGGGCCCTGGATACATGAAAGAAATGTTACAGCTGCGTAGTAATCCCTGCAATCTCCGATCCACAGGTTCTAATAATCTAGTCATACCCATCCACTTGGAAACGTTTGGTCCCAGAGCTTTCTGTCATGCTGCTCCTACATTATGGAGCTCCTTACATCAGCAGATCAGGACAGCTCCATCCCTGGACGTGTTTAAACCCAGACTGAAAACCCACCTGTTCAGTTTGGCATTTGCAGAAATATAACTTTTGTTGTTTGAATACTTCAACTACTGAATCTGAGAGAGCCTAAGCGCTTTGAGTCCTATGGGAGAAAAGCGCTATAGAAATGTTATTGTCAATTCAAAAGGAGAGCACTTGCCATGGACCCCGAAAGACACATACACTTGGGGAAGGAAAGGGGGGTCTGGGACCGGCTAGGGATCCATCAGTCATTGAGAAATTGAATGCCGTAACCACCGTGCATCTGATCGAGCCCTTGTGATCGCCATTTTCCAGCATGTTTGATCCATCTTTCCATCCATCGTTTGAAACAATCGGTGGCCATTTTGTGTCATCAATATCTGCCAGATTTAAGCATTAAGATAGGATCGGTTGGATATCGATGCCAAAAATCGAGTAATGTATGGGGACCCTTAGTGTGGAGGGCACCATCCACTTCTCCAAAGCTTTACTCCTTATTTTAAACTAGGGGCTATTGTCTAGATCTTGAAGTCAGGTTTGTTAAGTATTCAAAAGCTAACAGGTCCCAATAGGAAGAAACTAAAGCTGAATTATCGCAAGTTTCCTTCTGTTTTAAGAAGGCAAATCACCCCAAGCATTGCTTTATAGTATGAGGGATTTTTCAGTCTCTTTTAGTCCGCTGTACATTCCTAGTGGTTTGGGCAGAGGCATATCTAGAGGGGTGCAGGCATGCCACAGAACCATGGGCGCCATGCCTGCCCCTGTGCCTACCCTTCACTCATGACCTCAAATCAGATTCATTCTGTTATTTAGGGAACGCAGCTACTTAATTTATGCAAATTAATATCAAAATATATAAATATATATAATATCAAATATATAAAATATCAAAATATATAAAATCAAACAAAAAAAAAAATGAGTTTTACTCACCTAGGGCTTCCAATAGCCCCCTGCAGCTGTTCGGTGCCCTCGCCATCTCCCTCCGATCCTCCTGGCCCCGCCGGCAGCCACTTCCTGTTTCGGTGACAGGAGCTGACAGGCTGGGGACGCGAGTGATTCTTCGCGTTCCCAGACACTTTAGCACCCTCTATGCTGCTATATGGTATATGATATATGCTATAGTAGCATAGATGGCGCTATTGTGGCCAGGAACGCGAAGAATCACTCGCGTCCCCCGCCTGTCAGCTCCTGTCACGGAAACAGGAAGTGGCTGCCGGCGGGGCCAGGAGGATCGGAGGGAAACGGCGAGGGCACCTGACAGCTGCAGCGGGCTATTGGAAGCCCCAGGTGAGTAAAACTCAAATTTTTTTTTTGACTTAAGTGTCCCTTTAAAGCTGAATTATTGCAAGTTTCCTTGTGTTTTAAAGGAATGATCCTAGGTAAAAAAAAAAAAAGTTCCACTCACCTGGGGCTTCCTCCAGCCCGGGGCAGCCGGACCATGTGACCCGCGCCGTGGAGTGCAGAAGATACCGACCCGGAACCCGACCTGGCGAGGTCGGGTCCGCCAGCAAAGAGGGCCGGGAGACGCAGGTGCTGCGGCGGGGGCACAGGACGGCTGCCCCGGGCTGGAGGAAGCCCCAGGTAAGTGGAACTTTTTTTTTTTACCTTGTATCATTCCTTTAAGAAGGCAAGTCAGGCCAAGCATTGCTTTTTAGTAGGAGGGCTTTTCAGTCTCTTAGCCCCCTGTACATTCCTAGTGGTGTGGGTCACCCTGAGCTGCTCGGTTACTCTGTGAAACTAACCAAACACTGACCCTACATTCACAGAAATCTTAACTAACGACATACCCTAAACTAGCATACCTACCCCTAGGCTCCATGCCAATGTCTGCCAGCAGACATACAACTCACCTCAGAGCCGGTCATAGCACCAATGGGTGCCCGGGGCAAAATAAACCTGCCTCCCCAGCAAATTCACCCCCCAGCTGGCTGGTGACAGCCCATTCTTCCCAAATCTCGTCCCTGGGGTGCCTGCAACGTCTTTGTCAGCATAGCAACTCACCTGTTCTGCCGCGCTGCCCCAGTCCATGTCCTCATCTTCATCCTTCTAGGGGCGGCTCTGCTCAGTGACTGGACGTATGTTATTACGTAATGACATGCAATGGGTCATACAGAAGAGGCAGCCAGTGAGGATGAAGACAGGAAGCATGGATGGACCACCACGCTGGGACAGGTGAGTCACTATGCTGATAAAACTTTACAGGGGCCTCGGGCAGCACAAGCCAGGGGGGGGACTTGACTCAGCTGTCCTCCAACCAATGAGAGCACAGATACTGGTAGATTCAGGGCCCTCATTGGTTTGGGGAGCACCTGAAGGGTCTGAGCACCAAACAAAAGAAGTCAAATCCTCAACGTCAGAGCTGGGGTCTCTCTAAGCTTGTGTGAGAGGATTAGGAATAGAATAAAGGTTCTGGAACCATCCTTGTGGTGGATGGACTTTAGAAACCGTGGCAACCTGCCATATTCCTCATGCACAGCACTGCACATCATACCTTCACCTAGCATGTGTCATGGATTTACCTGTATCAGCTCCTCCGTCCAGATCTTGTTGTCCATCTTCAGACTCCGCACTTTGCTGATGTTGGGCCCGAGGCTGCGATGCTCTCCTGAGATACACAAGGCATAAAATAAGGGATGGATAGAAGGTCCACAACAACATGGCTGTCTGCAACAACATGGCCTCCAGTGGCCGTACAGTATAATCATGCATACCCTAGCTTGCTGATATAATCTACCATAGCTGCACAAATCACTTCTTTATTCCTTTACTTCTCAGGGTTCTGCAGCCAGGTAGGGATTTCCTAAGCCAAGGGCTTCCTTGCATGTGCTCTGTGTTGGGGGAGTGGAAGGATTCTGACTTCACTGACGCTTAAAGGGAAGAGGTGAGAGAGATATGAAGGCTGACATGTCACAGGCGTAGCTGGGGTTTTCAGCCCCCCGGAACAAAGACAGTTTTGTCTGTTACTTTGGCCCTTTATTGATCGTAAACTAGCTGCAGCGTGTGCTGCACGGAGGCGGAGTAGGTAACAGGGCAACATCTGCAAGGTGACTACCTATACTGCAGGGACATCCGGTCACCCATACTGGGGGGACATCCTTTAAACAGGGTGGCCCTAAAGTTATTGCCCTGCTTGGGGCCCTGTGTGGTCTTAATCCAGTTCTGCAGTGGTATAGTGGTTAGCGCTCTCACCTTGCAGCACGGGGTCCGGGTCCAAATCCCAGCCAGGGCACTAGCTGCATTCAGTTTGTATGTACTCCCCGTGTCTGAGTGGGTTTCATCCAGGCACTCCGGTTTCCTCCCACATTCAAAACACACAGATCAGTTAATTGGCTTTTCATTCAAACTGGAAACTGGCCCTAGACTACAATGGACTATGGTAGGGATTAGATTGTGAGCTCCTCTGAGGGATTGTTAGTGAAAAGACTATAATTAATCTGTAAACTGCTGCGGAAGACGTCAGTGCTATATAAATAATAAATACAAATAATAATCTCTGCTGCCTCCAGTATGTACAGTATAAGCTGTTACTCTGTGCCTGTACTGATAATAAACTAGCTGCGGTGTGTGCTGATCTCTGCTACCTCCAGTATGTACAGTATAAGCTGTTACTCTGTGCCTGTACTGATAGTAAACTAGCAACAGTGTGTGCTGATCTCTGCTACCTCCAGTATGTACAGTATAAGCTGTTACTCTGTGCCTGTACTGATAATAAACTAGCTGCGGTGTGTGCTGATCTCTGCTACCTCCAGTATGTACAGTATAAGCTGTTACTCTGTGCCTGTACTGATAGTAAACTAGCAACAGTGTGTGCTGATCTCTGCTACCTCCAGTATGTACAGTATAAGCTGTTACTCTGTGCCTGTACTGATAATAAACTAGCTGCAGTGTGTGCTGATCTCTGCTACCTCCAGTATGTAGAGTATAAGCTGTTACTCTGTGCCTGTACTGATAGTAAACTAGATGCAGTGTGTGCTGATCCCTGCTACTTCCAGTATGTACTGTATAAGCTGTCACTCTGTGCCTGTACGGATAGTAATCTAGCTGCAGTGTGTGCTGATCTCTGCTACTTCCAGTATGCCCAATATAAGCAGTTACTCTGTTCCTGTACTGATAGTAAACTAGCTGCAGTGTGTGCTGATCTCTGCTACTTCCAGTATGTACTGTATAAGCTGTCACTCTGTTCCTGTACTGATAGTAATATAGCTGCAGTGTGTGCTGATCTCTGCTACTTCCAGTATGCCCAATATAAGCAGTTACTCTGTTCTTGTACTGATAGTAAACTAGCTGCAGTGTGTGCTGATCTCTGCTACTTCCAGTATGTACTGTATAAGCTGTCACTCTGTGCCTGTACTGATAGTAATCTAGCTGCAGCTTGTGCTGATCTCTGCTGCCTCCAGTATGCCCAATATACGCAGTTACTCTGTTCATGTACTGATAGTAAACTAGCTGCAGTGTGTGCTGATCTCTGCTACTTCCAGTATGCCCAATATAAGCAGTTACTCTGTTCTTGTACTGATAGTAAACTAGCTGCAGTGTGTGCTAATCTCTGCTACTTCCAGTATGTACAGTATAAGCTATTACTCTGTGCCTGTACTGATAGTAAACTAGCTGCAGTGTGTGCTGATCTCTGCTGCCTCCAGTATGTACAGTATAAGGTGTTACTCTGTGCCTGTACTGATAGTAAGCTAGCTGCAGTGTGTGCTGATCTCTGCTACCTCCAGTATGTACAGTATAAGGTGTTACTCTGTGCCTGTACTGATAGTACACTAGCTGCAGTGTGTGCTGATCTCTGCTGCCTCCAGTATGTACAGTATAAGCTGTTACTCTGTGCCTGTACTGATAGTAAACTAGTTGCATTGTGTGCTGATCTCTGCTACCTCCAGTATGTCCAGTATATGCTGTTACTCTGTGCCTGTACTGATAGTAAGCTAGCTTGCAGTGTGTGCTGATCTCTGCTGCCTCCAGTATGTACAGTATAAGCTGTTACTCTGTGCCTGTACTGATAGTAAACTAGCTGCAGTGGGTGCTGATCTCTGCTGCCTCCAGTATGTACAGTATAAGCTGTTACTCTGTGCCTGGACTGTTAGTAAACTAGCTGCAGTGTGTGCTGATCTCTGCTGCCTCCAGTGTGTACAGTATAAGCAGTTACTCTGTTCCTGTACTGATAGTAAACTAGTTGCATTGTGTGCTGCTCTCTGCTGCCTCCAGTATGTACAGTATAAGCTGTTACTCTGTGCCTGTACTGATAGTAAACTAGTTGCATTGTGTGCTGATCTCTGCTGCCTCCAGTATGTACAGTATAAGCTGTTACTCTGTGCCTGTACTGATAGTAAACTAGCTGCAGTGTGTGCTGATCTCTGCTACCTCCAGTATGTACAGTATAAGCCTCTGTGCCTGTACTGATAGTAAACTAGCTGCAGTGGGTGCTGATCTCTGCTGCCTCCAGTATGTACAGTATAAGCTGTTACTCTGTGCCTGTACTGATGGTAAACTAGCTGCAGTGTGTGCTGATCTCTGCTGCCTCCAGTATGTACAGTATAAGCTGTTACTCTGTGCCTGTACTGATAGTAAACTAGCTGCAGCGTGTGCTGATCTCGGCTACCTCCAGTATGTACAGTATAAGCTGTTACTGTGTGCCTGTACTGATAGTAAACTAGCTGCAGTGTGTGCGGATCTCTGCTACCTCCAGTATAAGCTGTTATTCTGAGTCTGTACTGATAGTAAGCTAGCTGCAGTGTGTGCTGCTCTCTGCTGCCTCCAGTATGTATGATAAGCTCACAGGTCACCTTCAGGGAACACTGCAGGCATGGCAGCATATTTAGCAGAGATTAGAGAAGGTGGGATAAACCACGATACACAGGCAGTTGTTTCACGCTAGATTCTTAGCACAGGCCAACCTAACCAGCCCCAAAGTACACCTAAAGTGAGAGGGATATGGAGGCTGCCATATTTATTGTGTTTTATAATGCACATTGCCTGGCTATCCCGCTGATCCTCTGCCTCTAATACATTAAGCCATAGACCCTGAACAAGCATGCAGCAGATCAGGTGCTTATGACTGAAGTATAGCTCCCAACTGTCCCTTTTTCGGAGGGACAGTCCCTCTTTGGGAGCCCTGTACCTCTTTCTCCCTCATTTGTCCCTATTTCAGGACTTTGTCCCTCTTTCTATGTAAATATATATATTTTACTACCAAAAAGTGTGTTTGATTGACTTTAAACTTTATTTCCATCCTTTAAATTGATATATTACTCATTTTAAAATGTTAAAATGAAGGAAAATGACCCAGGATAGAAAGGACCAGTGTGGTTTGAATTATAAAACAACATATTTTTTCATGAAATTTTTATCGTATGCGTGACTAGGGGTGTTGTGGGGGCGTGGTCAGGGGCGTGGCGTGGGTGTGGCTTAAGTGTCCCACTTTCTCATCTCCAAAAGTTGGGAGGTCTGCTGAAGTGTTACTGGATTAGCCACATACTGGTTTCAGGTGAAATTCAGACTCTACTGCAGCCCAAAAAAATTAAAAAATCAGCAGGCCGGCAGCAGGTATTGTTTAAAATGAAATAAATATGGTAGCCTCTATACGTCTCTAACCTCGGGTTTCATTTGAAGTCCCCAGCAAGCAAGAAAATACTCAAAACAAAGTTAATGTGGTTAAAATGTCTTTTTTTCCCTGTGGGGACAAAAAATAAAGAATCATTTATTTTCCCTGTGGAAAAAAAAAACCAAAGTGATGATGCCTTAAAGGGCCACTATCGTGAAAAAAAATGGCAGTTAAAATCTGACAGAACCGACAGGTTTTGGGCCAGTCCATCTCCTCATGGGGGATTCTCATGGTTTTCTTTGTTTTTAACAGCATTTCCTGAACAGCAGTTGCAAACTGACAAAATAGTGTGCAAGTGATTAGGGAGGCCGGCTGGTATCTTACTATTCTGGCAGTTAAACTGCTGTTCAGGAAATGCTGTTGAAAACAAAGAAAACCCTGAGAATCTCCCATGAGGAGATGGACTTGCCCAAAACTTGTCAGTTCTGTCAGATTTTAACTGCCTACTATTTTTTGCAATAGTGGTCCTTTAACAGGATAAAGGGCCTGGTTGTTGTTCACATTTAAAGGGAACCTAAACTGAGAGGATATGGATGTTTCCTTTTACACAATACCAGTTGCCTGGCAGTCCTGCTGATCTCTTTGGCTGGAGTAGTGGCTGAATCTAAAGCCCAATCTACACGATACGATTCTTTGTGCGATTCGATTACGATTCTATTTGCGATCTGATCAAATCCGAAATGTCCGATCGGGATTCAATTCGATTTGCCATTGTTTTGCAATGGCAAATCAAATTGAATTGAATCCCAATCGGACATGTCGGATTTAATCAGATCATAAATAGAATCGTAATCGAATCGCACAAAGAATCGTATCGTGTAGATTGGGCTATACTCCTGAAACAAGCATGCAGCTAATCCAGTCTGACTTCAGTCAGAGCACCTGATCTGCATGCTTGTTCAGGGGCTGTGGCTGAAAGCATTATAGTCACAGGATCAGCAGGAAAGTCAGGAAAGTGGTATTATTTTAAAAGGAAAAATCCATATCCTTCTCAGCTTAGGTTCCCTTTAGCATTTCTCTCCGCCCCCCCCCCCCCCCCCACACACACACACGCATTTTTTTAACACAAGTAAAAAACACGTGACACATGGTTTTGTAAACATGCAAATATTTAACAAAAAAAGTATCTGAATAAAAATGTTCAGAGTCCAGCAGAGATTTGCGTATAATGAGGATCGCGGAGCCGCTCACCTGCGCACTTTTTACAGATGACCAGACACAGGTTGACGGAGGCCCAGTCCGGATTGGGCGCCTCGCAGTCGGCGCAATGTCTGTTGCCCTCCACCGACCAAATCTTCTTGGCGACCTCCAGGTTGGACAGAGCGCCGGCCACCGATTGCATCATGGCTTCCACCCAATCTCCGCGCTCCTGCTCGCTGTCTGCGATGAAGCTGGAGAGAGAAGGGTGGTCAGGGACGCGGGTGAGGTCAGGAGAAGTCTCAATAATAGCATATTCCTCTCCCTGCCTGAGTACGGCTCATCGGTTACAGCAGAACGCTCTCTGAAGGTACAACACCCGCCAGACAGGAAGTCTACTGACATGTACCAAGTTCCTGAGGTGCCAAGGGTCTTATCTGTGAGTCCAGAGTCCAACAAGTAGGATTGCCTATGACTAATACTGTGCTCAGGAGAGAATTACACCACTTCACATCAGAAGTCTACATATATCATACAAGCATTTATTACTATGTATTTATGTATCACTGACATCTTCTGCTGCACTCTACAAGTCATGCCACTGACTGTCCTCAGAGGAGCTCACACTCTTATCCTACCATAGGTCATATAGTCCTAGTGTAATGTCCTACCATATTATTACTATATTATTTATATAGCATTGACATCTTCTGCAGCACATTACAGAGTACACAGTCCTGTCACTGACCGTCCTCAGGGGAGCTCACAATCTAATCACACCGTAGTCATAGTGTAATGTCCTACCATATTATTATTATGTATGTATATAGCACTGACATCTTCTGCAGCACATTACAGAGTACATAGTCATGTCACTGACTGTCCTCAGAGGAGCTCACACTCTTATCCTACCATAGTCATAGTGTAATGTCCTACCATATTATTACTATATTATTTATATAGCATTGACATCTTCTGCAGCACATTACAGAGCACACAGTCCTGTCACTGACCGTCCTCAGGGGAGCTCACAATCTAATCACACCGTAGTCATAGTGTAATGTCCTACCATATTATTATTATGTATGTATATAGCACTGACATCTTCTGCAGCACTTTACAGAGTACATAAGTTGGCCATACACTTATAGATTTGCAGCAGATTCGACCATCAGACAGATTTCTGTCAGATGCCTGTCAAGTCGAATCTGACAGGAATCTATCTGATGTGTGCCACACACTAGGAACAGATTTCCAATAGATTTCAGAATTAAATCTATTGGAAATCTATTGAAAATTGATCTAAATGCGTTATTGCACCATTAGATCCAATGCAACTCCAATGCTACTCTGGGCCATTGAGCTGCTGCCAGCAGACCAACCTAGATCTTCCATCCTGTCAGATAGATCAAATCCATCGAAATCAGCTCTGATTTGTAAAGGTGGCCATACACTCGTTCGATTAGCAGCAGATAGATCATCAGATAGATCTCTGTGTTTATAAACATTTTTGACTAGAAACAGATTTCCAATAGATTTCAGTTTGAAATCTATTGAAAATCGATCTGATGGCATTTTTTTGCCATCAGATTTCCATTAGGGCCAATGCAAACTGATAAGCAATCTCATCAGATCGACCTAAATTTTCCACCCTGCCGCAAATCGGTCGATTGGTCAATCGATTTGCAATCGAAGAATGGATTGATCGATCGGCCAGAAATCGGTTGAGTCTATGGGCCCCTTTAGAATCAATTTCCAATCGATCGATCTATTCTATAGAGTCGATTGATCGATGGATGGCTGAATTCGACCAGTGCATGGGCTCCTATAGTCATGTCACTGACTGTCGTCAGAGAATCTTGCAATCTAATCCTACCATAGTCATAGTCTAATGTCCTGATTGGACCACAGCCCCCCCAGCCCCACCCCTAGACCGCCCCTCCTCTCCTCACCTGAAGGTCTTGTACGGAGTGGTCAGATCGAAGCTCTTTTTGTCCACCTCCTTTACATTGCCGACGTTCATGTCAATAGAGGTGATTCCGACCCCGGAGACATAATCCTGGGAAGACAAGAGAACCTGTCACTGCTTCCTGCCGCCTCCTCTGTCTCTGCTGCTCTGAGCAAAAGTTATGAAATGAGGATAAAGGCAGTGATGTGCCAGGGGAAGTGCGGGGGGGGGGGGGGGGGGACAGTAACTGGCAGAGGCACCTGGACACACCGTGAGCTGTAACAGCAGGCATAGACATAACCTGGCTGGGCGGGCCTGTCACGTAAGTAGGTCAGAAGCTGGTGCCCGAAGCTCTTAGCTTTGGTGGCTGGAAGCCATGATTACACACTTCAAATGCATTATTAAGGGCAAGTAATAAAAAATATGAACCACTTAAAGTAAACTCGAGGTGAGAGTGATATAGAGGCTGCCATATTTATTTCCTTTTAAACAATACCAGTTGCCTGGCAGCCCTGCTGGTCTATTTGGCTGCAGTAGTGAGCGAATCCCACCAGAAACAAGCATGCAGCTAATCTTGCCAGATCTGACAATAATATCAGAGCACCTGATCTGCTGCATGCTTGTTCAGGGGCTATGGCTAAAAGTGTTAGAGGCAGAGGATCAGCAGGACAGGCAGGCATTGTGCATTGTTTAAAAGGAAATAAATATGGCAGCCTCCATATCACTCTCACCCCGGGTTCACAAGCATTTTAATACAAATTTCTATTCTATTTCTAGAATTTTCTAGATGACAGAATTAACTATTTTTTATTAATACTTTAAGCATTTGAGGAAGGTCGGATACAGTGCTACTTATTGAATACATTGGGCTTGATTCATATCAAGTCACGCTGCTTTAGCTTAATCACCCGTAGTGCGCCCTCTGCACACCTTACATAGCAGAGCTCGCTGCCATGTAAGGCCTGTGCCTTCCTTAGTTACGCGCATTGCAATGCGCAAAGTAATGCGCGTAACATTAACTGTGGGTCGCCCTGCTTCTGAGAAGTATCGCTACCGCAATATTTTACCCGCGGCCACTACTGTATTAATTTACATAGCAATGGTAGCGATACTTCTCAGAAGCAGGGCTACCCACAGTTTATGTTACGCGCATTGCTTTGTGCGTAACTAAGGAAGGCACAGGCCTTACATGGCAGCGCGCACTGCTATGTAAGGTGTGCATAGCACGCACTACGGGTCATTAAGCCGATCTTATTTAGCAGCACGGCTTGATGAATCAAACCCATTGGCCTAACCTAATTCCGGGTGGAGACCTGGTTGTCTCTGGTTCTGAACTATACTTTTAGTGGATCCAGGTGTGGTCTGGTTTGACTCCCTGGTAACGCACATTGATTGGGTTGTAGCTCTGAGGATCTATTGTGATATGGCAGCTTGGTGTTTAAAGTAACCATTCATCTGGGATTTGCCTGTATTCTGGGACGGATAGGGCCGTTATATTTAACTTCATGCACCACACCTTATCTCGGTTTTCTTGGTCTGTTAATTAAAGTGGTGCGAAATTTAAGAGTGAGGATCCAAGTCCTAAAACCCTGGTCTACAGAGTAATGTAACTAACAGGCGGTTAACAAACATTTGAAAGACAGTACAGGCCTATTTGTGACACTGGGGATGGTGAGAAGTGAGAGCACAAGGTTTAGCCTCACACCAACCTCGCCATTCTTGTAGAGATAGACCTTATCCCCGGCCACCACCACAAACATCTTCGGCTTGCATCCCTTCATCTCCAGGAGGCCATATTTGTCTGGATTCTCCGAGGAGAAGGTGGAAGTGCTGGACCCTCTTGCTTTCCTCTCGTCCAGGATCTGCTGCACGGCCCTCACCCAATCATTTCTCTCCGCTGAGGGGAGGAGCACGAGATCAGGAAACATGTCACACTAAACCAATCATCATTCCGGACGTTACACCAGTAATAGTTTATGCAAAACACAGCTGTAACTGGTAAGCCATCTGGCACAGGGCTACACAAGTTAGCACTAGTGTTGCTGTTTTTTGTATTCTTTAGCCTATTGTTGGGCTTTAAAGGACAACTGAAGCCAGAGGGATATGGAGGCTGTCATATTTATTTCCTGGCTATCCTGCTGATCCTCAGAGCAGAGGCCAAGCAGAACAGCCAGACAATGTACATTCTAAATCAAAATAAATATCCATATCCCCTCAGTTCAGGTGTCCTTTAAGGACCGCCTTGGGCAATGTCCCCTAAAAATCTGATGCCCAACCAACACCCGAGTACATTGTTCTCTTACCCACTCCGCCCACCAGAAGCTGCTACATCACGTTCCACACCTTGACCCTCCTCTCCCGTAATAGAGACTAGTGACGTGTCTGTACAGCACTCAGTCCTGAATTGTCACTTGAGGTATTGAGTTACAATCCCTGCGGGTGAGAGTTCTCGTACTTGTGTAGGAGGCCTTCGTTCTGTTATGGGCCCCAGTGGGAGGAATATGCCAGGGGAATGATAAAAGTGTGGCCACCATGACTCCTCCCCATAAGAAGTACGGCCAACATAACTCCTCCCCAAAAGGCATGGCCATCATAACTCCGTCCCCACAAGACGTGTGGCCACCATGACTCCTCCCCCATAACAAGTGTGGCCACGACAACACCTGCGCTGGAGGGCGGGGCCCTGTATTGGAGGGAGAATAAGATGTTGGGGCTTCCCATGGTCCTGGGCCCCCCATGGCTGTAAGTGCTACTCCCCCAGTAGATACACCTCCGCCACCATACCCCATTCATGACGTACGTATTGGCGGCCCTACTTACCATCACTCTCAGCCCGGAACATAAAGTTCCTGTTGGAAGTTGTGACCTCAAACTTCTGATCCCCCATGGAGGAGACTTTGGCTATGGCGCTCGTCTTAATCATCCGCTTGGAGTACACGTCCTGCAGAAGAGACGGCGTAACGCTAGTCACTGTTATTCAGCCACGCCACATGTCGGCCATTTTCCATACATCATTTCATAATGTTACCATATCAATAAGGGCTCAGCCACACTATAAGCGCTTTTCTGAGCGCTTGTGATTAATTAGCGCTTTCTGAGTGCTTTTTAAAAATCGCTCTCATTCACTTTCATTAAAATTGCAGTAAAAATCGTCGCGTATGTGGAAAATCGTGGCAATTTTTACTGCGATTTTAATGAAAGTGAATGGAAGAGATTTTTAAAAAGCGATCAGAAAGCGCTAATCAATCACAAGCACTCAGAAAGGCGCTTATAATGTGAATGAGCGCTAAGGGCCCGTTTAGACTACCCACAGAGCAGTGCAATCATCACATCGCACCTCGTGCAAACTGCATCTCACGTAAGTCAATGGAACAGGTTACATTGACGCGAGTTTCCGTTTGCAGTGTGATGCGACGCAGCTAAAATGATGGATAGCATGCTGCAGTTTCCCGCGGCACGCATCCGATTCCCATAGCGGTAGTATTGGGCCGCATTGCACCGCTAGTGGAACTACCCGTGGCTGGCTGCGATGATCGCATTGCTCCGCGGCAATGCAGCTCATGGAAATAGGCCCGACGAATGGGCGTGGCAAGCACCCCTGCGACCCCTGCCATTGCAGCGGAGCCCAGAGGCATTGCAGGCCCCTCCTCCCTCTCCCCAACTGTAAGTGCTGCCAATTAGCAAAAATCCTCCCTGTTCACACACAAAAATCGTGTGCAGGAGCGAGTGTAATTTTTTCCCGCTTCCAGATGCTACTTCACAGCAGAACACTCTCTGCTGCCATTCGCCGGCTCCCGATCACGTGACCCGCATGGGGTTCTGGGACCAAATGCTATCATTTGTGCAGGGGGGGCCCTATTTAGTCTAGTTACACCCCTGGCCCGGAGAACGAGAAGGTGAGGACAGTCTCTGAATATTAAACCAAACACACACACAAGTACTTCCCCAGCCCTGAGCAGCACTCAGTGATAGAGGCAGTTTTTATCTGAATAGAACAGGGGTGTCAAACTAATAATACAAAATGGGCTGACACTGAACACTGGGACCTAGCCGTGGGCCAACCTCAATGTCTACTGGCTGCCTTATAAAGTTCCCTGGTGTCCAATTACTCCCCTCCAACACCTATACAGTTCCCTGGTGTCCAGTGGTCCCCTCCCTTCCCTATACAGTTCCCTGGTGTCTAGTGGTCCCCTCCCTTCCCTATACAGTTCCCTGGTATCTAGTGGTCCCCTCCCTTCCCTATACAGTTCCCTGGTGTCTAGTGGTCCCCTCCCTTCCCTATACAGTTCCCTGGTGTCTAGTGGTCCCCTCACTTCCCTATACAGTTCCCTGGTGTCTAGTGGTCCTCCCTTCCCTATACAGTTCCCTGGTGTCTAGTGGTCCCCTCCCTTCCCTATACAGTTCCCTGGTGTCTAGTGGTCCCCTCCCTTTCCTATACAATTCCCTGGTGTCTAGTGGTCCTCCCTTCCCTATACAGTTCCCTGGTGTCTAGTGCTCCCCTCCCTTCCCTATACCGTTCCCTGGTGTCTAGTGGTCCTCCCTTCCCGATACAATTCCCTAGTGTTTAGTGCTTCCCCCCTACCACCCCCATATAGCTTCCCTGGTGTTCTAGATCTTCACCCCCAATATAGCTTCCCTGGTGGTCTAGAGTGGGCCAAACAATGCTAAATGGGGAAACCCCTTGAGGGCCAAATTTAATGGAGAGATGGACTAGCCAAAAACCTGTCGGTTCTGTCAGATTTCTTCTACCTACTGTAAATGACAGCAACATAGGAGAAAAGTCATTTATGGCTCATTTTACTCTGGCAGAAAAATACTTCTTATTTCTAAATGTTCACACACATTTTACAATTTTTCGCGATAGTAGTCCTTTAAGTGTCCCTAAATAACACTACATGAACTATTGACCTTTTTCTATCTCTCCCCTGCCCTCAGAACCTGTATTCTGCCAGGAAAACCTTTATGGCTGTACTTTGCTTATCAGTGATGTTTACTATATTCCCGACAAGACAGAAGCTGTCACTTCCAAGCCTAGAAATTAACTCTTTCAGGCAGCAAAATAAAACAAGTAAAAGAGCCTGGCTATTAATATGTTTTGCACTGTACATACACATGTTTATCTCATCATGTCACCTCGCCTCGGGTACACTTTAAGAAACAATGAGGAGAGAGATCTGTTGTGATTTCAGGTGGAAGCGCTGCAGCGTAGGCCGGGGGGGGGGGGGGGGGGCATAGACCAGCAGCTTTGTTTAGGCCTGCATTAGGTATAATATGGAAACTGTGTAATGGACAGACCTTGTCACTGTCGAGGTATCGGAGGTAGTCTTGGTCCAGTTTAACCCATCGCTTCTGGAAAATGTACGACCTGGAGAGGAATAAACAGCATTAGATGAAGGAAGAATGATCGCGTAACATTTTGGGATATACTGCGGCATTTTGAAAAGTTTTTGAAACCTTTACAATTTTCTGGATTTTTATATAAATGTGACCGAAAACATCATCCAATCTTCAAACAAGGACAACTGTAGTGAGAGATACATAGAGGCTGCCATTTATTTCCTGTTAGACAATACCAGTTGCCTGGCAGTCCTGCTGATCTATTTGGCTGCAGGAGTGTCTTAATCACACACCAGAAACAAGCATGCAGCTAATCTGGTCAGAGCTGACAATAATGTCAGAAACACCTGATCTGCTGCATGCTTGTTCAGGGGCTATGGCTGAAAGTATTAGAGGCACAGAATCAGCAGGATAGCCAGGGAACTGGTATTGCTTAAAAGGAAATAAATATGGCAGCCTCCATATCCCTCTCGTTACAGTCGTCCTTTAAGCTGGATACACATTAGAAGAGAACTGTCGTTTTATAATGAAAGTTTCTATAGTTATCGAACAAGATCATTATGTAAACCCAGACATTAACAATGTCTAACAACGACATTTGTGTTGATTCCAACTGGTTTGAAAATCCCAGGTGATGAGTTTCCGTTGTCTTGCCGTCAGTACAGCTATCTTATGACAATGCTCAGTTTTCAATGTACAGTAAACCCCTGGTTATCCAGAACCACATAAGGACGACGCTAATTGAAATCTACGCCCTGATTTGATGCTGATCTGGCTGGCAGGGCGTAGATTTAAATTCAGCGACGCTGCACGATCTCGCCGCTGTCTCCCCACCGCAGCTCACTCCCTCTGCTGTCTCTATAGTGGCAGAGCTCTGTGAGCCGGTCAGGAGCCAATTTCATTGGCTCCTGGCTGTGTCTATCAATGTAAGCAACTCCCATTGGCCTACATTGATAGGCAGGGTCACTAGCCAATGAAAGCGGATCCTGACAGCCTCACAGGAACTCTGCTGTCATAGAGACAGCAGAGTGGGTAGCGGAGGTTCCCGGCGTGCGGCGTGGACAGCAGGTATGTGCGGCAATTCATCTGTATTCCGCCGTTTCTGGTACCAGCGGTCTCTGGTCCTTAAGGGGGCACCATGACCAAGAATTGAACTTTATCCCAAGCAGTAGCTGATACCCCCGTTTACATGAGAAATCTATTCCTTTTCACAAACAGACCATCAGGGGGCGCTGTATGGCTGATATTGTGGTGAAACCCCTCCCACAGTGTGATGTCAGGAGCATGGTCATGGCAGTTTCCTGTCTGTGAACCTTGTTGCATTGTGGGAAATAGCTGTTTACAGCGGTTTCCAACTGCCAAAAAAGCAAGCAGCAGCTACATCACCTGCCAGCAGTAAAAATGTCACCATGTGATAAATGTCAGAATGTAAATCAGGGAAAGATTTTACAATGGTCAAACACTGACTAAATCATGTATACATAATTATTGTAAAAATAAAGCACTTTTTTTATTACATTATTTTCACTGGAGTTCCTCTTTAAGTGGTTAAAGCAAAGTTCCCCAACCCTGTCCTCAAGTACCACCAACAGTACATGTTTTACAGGAAACCACAAGCATGCACAGGTGGGGTAATCAGTGTCTCAGCAGAGCTTATCTACCTCTGAGGATTTCCACAAAACATGCATTGTTGGTGGGCCCTGAGGTTGGGGAACACTGAGTTAAAGGATACCAGAATTCCCAAAAAACATGGAAAACCGGGGAAGCAGGCATATACTGTCACCTGTGCCGATGCCTGCCGCTCCCCCTGTTCTCCTCTCCATCCCTCGCATTGAACGCACCCCGGGATCTTATTCTAAGTCGTCGGAGTCGGGGTGACTGCTCAGGCGCTGGCCGGGCTACCCGCGGCAGAGAGTGCACTGCGCATGATGTCATACTCCCCCCGTTTTCCTTGTTTCCTTCCAGCTCTAGCATCCTTTAGGCTAATTTCACACCAGGACGTTGCGTTAGAGGGGGCGTTAAGGTCGCATAACGTCCCCCTAACTCAACGCCTGGTGGTGCTGGATCTGGACGTCAGAGTGAGCCGCGTTGTGCAGCTCACTCTGGCGTCAGTGATGCCGTGATGCGCACTCTTGTGCGCATGCGGCATCACGTGGTCCCGCCGGCCAATCGCCGCACAGAGCGGCTGCTCCAGGAAGTAAACACTGCACGTCATAACGTGCAGTGCATATTAATTAGCCATGTGCCTGGCCGCTCTCCGCTCCTGCCCAACATTACTGAGCATGTGCAAGCAGTCTAACACGGCTCAGCCGCGTCCAAAGTACTGCATGCAGTACGTTGTCTTGTGACGCAGCGTTACAATGTAACGCAACGTCCGCACTGTGAACAGCCCCATTGATTTTTCATTACTGTGCGGTGGGCTGCGTTACAGGCTGCTCTAACGTGCGCCTGTAACGTCCCACTGTGAAACCAGCCTTAAAGAGACTCCGTAACAAAAATTGCATCCTGTTTTTTATCATCCTACAAGTTCCAAAAGCTATTCTAATGTGTTCTAGCTTACTGCAGCACTTTCCACTATCACAGTCTCTGTAATAAATCAATGTATCTTTTCCCTGTCAGACTTGTCGGCCTGTGTCTGGAAGGCTGCCAAGTTCTTCAGTGTTGTGGTTCTGCTATGAACTCCCCCTCCCAGGCCCCTCTATGCACACTGCCTGTGTATTATTTAGATTAGGGCAGCTTCTCTCTTCTCTCTTATCTTTTACAAGCTGGATAAATCGTCCTCTGAGCTGGCTGGGCTTTCACATACTGAGGAATTGCATAAGGGCAAAGCTGTTTGCAGGAAGAAAAGAGCAGCCTGAAACTTCAGTGCATGGGGGAAAGAAACACACAAATGATCTCTTGAGATTCAAAAGGAAGGCTGTATACAGCCTGCTTGTGTATGGATGTATTTTCTATGTGTGGACATACTGTACATCAACCTACTTCCTGTTTTGGTGGCCATTTTGTTTGTTTATAAACAAACTTTTTAAAACTGTTTTTAACCACTTTTAATGCGGCGAGGAGCGGCGAAATTGTGACAGAGGGTAATAGGAGATGTCCCCTAACGCACTGGTATGTTTACTTTTGTGTGATTTAAACAATACAGATTCTCTTTAAGCAAAAGTCTCAGCAACCAGAAGAAAAATCCTGGCCTTGCAGGATGCATAAATCTACTTTTACACCTCTATATACAATAATAAACCTCTGTAACTAAGTTAAATATGTCCTTTGTTCTAATTTGTTTTTAATAACTGTATTTCAACATTAATACAGAGTTCATGGTAAGTATACAGTGTGAGGTATAGGACTGTTTTTTTTTTTTTTTTTTAGCTAGGCCAATTTTTAACTTTGAGTCTCAAGCAGCCAGAATCTACACTTAAAGGACAACTGTAGTGATAAGAATATGGATGCTGCACTATTTATTTCCTTTTAAATACTACCAGTTACCTGGCAGCCCTGCTGGTCTATTTGGCTGCAGTAGTGTGTGAATCACACCAAAAACAAACATGCAGCTAATCTTGTCAAATCTGGCAATAATGTCAGACACACCTGACCTGCTGCATGCTTGTTTAGGGTCGTCTATGGCGAAATGTATTAGAGGCAGAGGATTAGCAGCATAGACAGGCAATTGGTATTGCTTAAAAGGAAATAAATATGGCACCCTCCATAACCCTCTCACTACAGTTCTCCTTTAACCCGATGACATCATCTAAACCCTGCTGGTGCTGGATTAATGGGGGCTGATTGATCAAACCGCTTATGGATCAAAGATTAAATAAGATTAACAATAAATAAGATTACAACAGCAATTGTGATCATGACAGCCCCCTAACCCTTCCCATGGGCTCCCCAGAGCCAGGCCTGCAGGATCATTAGGTTGTATGGAAGTATGGAGGTGAAGTCCGTGACTCGAGGCCTGAGGCTGGGATCCCAGCTGCAGCATCTCACCATCAGAGGAGGAGGAGGATGCTGGGTGTGGTGCTGAGACAGGAATCCCCAGCCGATTGCGGAATCTCAAATACATCCCAGAGTCAGGAGGAGCAGCCAGACCAGATGTGAGAGGCCAGAGAGGATCTGCTGCAGCTGCAGACGGGAGGGGGACATGGGATATGGGGGGACATCATCGCACCTCACGCCAAACTCAGAACAAAGCAGCACAGTGTCTGTACACCCGGGCCATGGCCACACACCATACAATTTTTTAAATATCTGTATAATTTAAGAATTGTAATACATTTTTCTGACTGATTGTAACATTTTAAAAATATGACCGATGTACCACACACCTATGTTCAATCTTTCCCCAATTATGATAAAAATGATTGGAAACTTTGACAAAATTGCTAGGGTGTGTATATTAATAAATTGACAATCCAACACACACCATACAATCTTTAGAAAGATTGAAGAGAAATATCCGGCATTCCGGATCGATTAAAATCGAAGAAACCGGGAAATCCGATCGGATTTTTCAGTCGAATGAAAAAAAAGCTTTCGATTTTTTCGGCAGATCCGGTCGTTATCAAATTAACGTAAAATCGGATCATTTTATTGTATCGTGTGTGGCCACCTATACACTGATAGATCACAGCTCAATGTGGCAGAATGATCGATTCCTCTCTGGTGGGAATGAATTCTGAAAGAAATCGATTCCAACTCTATACAGCACATCGATGTTTTCCTGCTTCTATCTACTTAAAGTACCATTTTTAGCACCCAGGGCATCTCAGTAGCACATTAATAATGCATGCCAACAATAGGTCTCATTATTAAAAAAAAAAAAAAAAAAAACTTCCATTTTACCATTTAGTTTTACATTTAAAGGGCTCTTAGCAGCTCTTGACTTCGAATAACTGAAAGGGCTGCCATGTTTGAGAAGCTAACCCCCCTGCTACCTTTTCACTGCCATTATCCAGGGTTTGGTGTGAAATTCTTCAAGCCTGACTAATGTTTTTTGTTTTGAAGTACAGTGGGGAAGACACAGAGTTGGTTTGTGGGTAATTAAGTCTAATTAGGTGACTTCTTATCTGTCTTCCATCTTCTGTTCTCCCTCCCTGGTGCAGACAGAGGAAGAAGGATTCTGCCTGAAATTAACCCTTAAATGTAAAAAGATGACTTAAAATGTAAGTTGTTTTTATTAATGAACCACCATAATTTGCTATAGAGCTGCCCTGCAAGTTAAAAATGATGCTCAGTTCTCTTAAAAGTTTAGCAGCGGTTTTATTAGCTTACTTTATTCATCAGGCCTGCCTGTCCTAAATGTCCTCAGAGATTTCAGGCATCTAATAGTAATTTTTTTTTGCACTCATTACCAAGAAGGAAACAATACCTTTTCATCAACAGAGCGGGTGGGTAATTAGGACAACTGCTTTATCCACTTTGTCCTCCTTGACGTAGTTCTATGTCAAGGAGGACATGTGCGCTCCCGCGGCCGATCGCACGCCCAGGAATCAATGAATCGGGCCATGGTGCCCGATCACTGATTCCTCTCCCCCGCAGAAAAAGCGACAGCTTCTCTCGGAAGCTTCGCTTTTTCTGCCTCCTATGTCCCTCTAAGCGTACATTGTACGCTTATAGTGACGTCATGTAAACAAACTCAAGGTTGCCTTCTTGTGGCCAAAAAGTAAAACTACATCTAAATGAAAAAAAAAATTAAAATACACATATATTTACCCAAATCAAATACTATTTACATCCCACCCTCCCAAAAAGATCCACATAAAATGTTTAATAATAAAAAAAAATTACACTAAAAGAAAAAAAAATATTTACCTAAGGGTCTAAACTTTTTAATTATCTATGTAAAGATGAAATATGTCTATTTTTTTTTTAATATAAGCTTGTAAATAGTGATGTTTGCAAAACAGAAAAAAATTCTCTTTTATTTCCAAATAAAATATTGTCGCCATACATTGTGATAGGGACATAATTTAAACGGTGAAATAACCGGGACAAATGGGCAAATACAACACGTGGGTTTTAATTGTGGAGGCATGTATTATTTTAAAACTATAATGGCCAAAAACTGAGAAATAATTATTTTTTCAGTTTTTTTCTTATTCTTACTGTTAAAATGCATTTACAGTAAGGTAGCTCTTAGCAAAATATACCACCCAAAGAAAGCCTAATTGGTGGCGGAAAAAACAAGATATAGATCAGTTCATTGTAATAAGTAGTGATAACGTTATAGGCTAATGAATGGGAGGTGAACATTGCTCGGATGCATAAAGTGAAAACGACTGAACCAGAGGGAATGTGTTAAGATAGCATCTTCGACTTCTGTAAATAAGGACAATGAGAAGGGGAGGAACATGGCAGCTCCCACAGCTATTACAAATTCCAGGGAAAGAAAGGGTGCTCAGTTTCCTTTAAAATCAATCCAAAGGCAGCATTGCACTGTTTGATGCAGCACAACACTATGGGCCATCGATTAACTACTGCAGTTATGTGGGGATTTCATTTTTAATTGTTTACCCCTTTATAGCAAATGAACATTAGACTGCATTAGTTGCATGCTTGCTTCAGGTTTGAGATCCAGATATTACTGCAGCAAAGAGATCAGCAGGACTGGCAGGCAACTGGTATTGTTTAAAAGGAAACATCCGTATCCTCTCAGTTAAGGTTCCCCTTTAAGCAATACCAGCTGCCTGGCTGTCCTGCTGGTCCTCTACCTCTAATGGCTACAATTGTCGCCGCAACCACGTGGCAGGTCGCCCGTGAGTATGAGGCGCGCACCCCGAACCGTTGCTCGTCGCTGCTGTCGCCAGGTGAGTGGCGGCGGTCAATCGCATGGCGACAGTCGCAAGTGTCGCTAGTCCGCGTGTGTATGCGGACTAGCGACAGCAACCAATAGACTATCCACGGCGCTTCCGGCGAGGGGGAGGAACGTCGGCGACAGCTTCCGTCGCTGCACTAATCCCTCTTCCGAGTGTGTACGCGGAGGGACCTGGCGACGAGCTGTCGCCGGCTTGTCGAGCACACGATTCCGTGTACTAGCGACAGGCTACAAAAGTAGCCCGTGAGTATGGGCCATAAGGGCCAGTTTCTACTAGTGCAGTGTAATTTCTTTGCGGAAACTGCATAAACGAATTTGTATGCAGATGCAAATTCGTACGCGCTTGTATGTCTAATTTTAACGCGAAAACGCTTTAAAATTTGCATCGGTTTGTAAGATTTTAACCATGTCAGTGCCTGTGTGCTTTTACATAGCCCCTGAACAAGCATGCAGCAGGTCAGGTTTTCTGACATTATTGTCAGATCTGGCAAGATTAGCTGTATGCTTGTTTCTGGTGTTTCTTCAGACGCCACTGCAGCCAAATACACTAGAAGGACTGCAACTGGTATTGTTTAACAGCAAATAAATATGGAAGCCTCCATATCACTTTCACTTCATAAAATGTGTGCACACCTCTAATGCTGGGAATAATACAAATTTTGGCAGATAGATAGTTCAATAGATAATTTCTGACAGGTCCAATCTGATTTTCTGATCAATTTCTCATAGAAGTTAATGGAAATCGATTGGAAAAAAGGAACAGTAAATCTGCTGAAAAATCTCATCATGTATTCCCAGCCCCAATGCTATACAGAGGTATCACACTGCTGTTATCTAGTGATGCATCTGTACAATATCAATGGCTGCTAACTGTCACCCTAGCGCTCAGATCCGATTGCTACACACGCGCACTCTGGGGATAATGGTCCGACATGTGCCCAACTAGTAATGAAATGTGGCGTATGGGGTGCAGTTTTAATCAGGAAAAGAAAGGGAATATATTTTGGGGTGTTTTATAGCAGTGGCACTTGTTACGTGAAAATTAGGAAGTGTGAAACATGTTGCCTGTGTTCATCTGAGAAGTATCCCTTCATTTCCTGTAAAAGTTTAGGAAGAAAGTGGAAATCTACCCAACTGAAGCATGGACAGCAACTAAAGTGGACCAGAAACAGAGAAATGCACCCTGCATGTATTTAGAGAGCTTAGCCTATCTAATCACCCCCTCATTTGTGACTAATCACATGCTGTAATTTGACCTCCCCCAGTGTCACATGACTGCCACGGCAGATAAGGTAGATAAACTCATTTGAAAACACAGGATGTTAACCATGAAAACAGGAAGTAGACACACTGCATATTTATTGCAGGGTTTGTATAAGGTGTAACAAAGAAAGGTTTTCATTTTCCCGTGAAAAATAAAATATGTTATGGGAAAAAAAGAAAGAAAAAAAAAAAGTGTACGTAAGTCCGCCATCAGCTCTCACTCACCCCTGCGGCGGGTTCTTGTCCAGCCAGCCTGCTTTGATGACGGTCGCGCTTGGGGTCGATGAATCGCTGTCCTCCATGTTGCCGCTGAAGCTGTGTGAGCTGGAGATTCCCGAGGAGAGGGAGCTGTTGGAGCGCCACTTGCTGAGGTCACTGTCAATCGGCACGCTGCAAGAGAAGGCGATCAGACATGAGAGATGGGCGCTATTCCTACATGGCGTCTAACAAGTGATGGACCAGCAGGGAATGTGGGAAACATTTCAGAGGCACTCGCCCTCATTGCTGCTAGATTCACAGGCACAACTTTTCGAATTGACCCGAGGAAGCGGCAGAGTACCTGTGAAACGTGTTGTCATATTCAACACATCGTTTGTGTTGAATACATCTTTTTTTTTCCAGTTTACTGGTGTCATATCTTCCAGAGAGGTAAGCGATGACCTCTTTATACCTTATATCAGCCTTTCTCAACCATTTTACCCTGGAGGAACCCTGCAAATACGTTCTGGATCTCAAGGAACCCCTGGCATGACCTTCAAAAGCTGGTGTGGCTGTTAATGTCACTACCCCCTATTACAGTGCCATCATTACAATGTCTTATTCTAGTGCTTTTTATTAATGTGCTTATTATGATTCTGACCCCCAATTTAGTGCTTCTTTTTACAGTATCCCTATTATAACGTGCTCTCTATCATACTCCCCACCCCCACGATGGTAAAAAAAAAAAAAAAGGCCAAGGAACCCCTGCAGAGTACTCAAGGAACTCTGGGGTTCCAGGGAACCGTGGTTGAGAAAGCCTACCTTACATAGATGCATAGTCATAGACCCAGGGGCGTAACTAGAAATCACTGCGCCCCCCTGCAAAACTTTGAATGGGACCCCCTCCCCCTGCACACTGAGTAGGGACTGTCTACAAATCCTTGTCTACAAAACTTTGTATGATTTGTTATCAGTGGCTGAGCAGATGCAGTCATTAGAACAATTGTGCAGAGAGCAGAAAGCTTTTTCTCTCCTTGCCCTTAGTTGTCAGTCTCTCAGGATGGGGCCCCCTGTGGCTGCATCCCTTGCAGGGTCTATTGTTACGCCCCTGCATAGACCCACTATAGACATACCGGGGGGGGGGGGGCTCCACCACAATATACAGTCTAGTTCTAGACCTCCAGAGTAGCTATTTATAGCTTTACAGTTTATAAAGTCTTCAAGGAGAGCGGCCATCCAGCATCCAGTTCTGCCTGGACAACCGAGCGGGGAATGTTTGTTTTCCTGCAAGCCTATACGGTGTTCGCAAGGATTGCAGCCCACCTTTGTAAGTATAACTTACCAGCACTACACTTTGCTCCTAACCTAACAGTACTGCACCGCTGGGCTGCTGGTCTCTCCTACCTTCTTTAGGGGGTTTGCTGTACCCACCCTAAAGACCATCTAGACTTCGTGCTTCCTACAGGAAGGCTGCAGAGTCTGTACCCTGAAGCTCAGACCTTTGCTTGTGTCTAGGTGTTGGATCCTCAGGATAGGCAGGTTTCTGTCTCAGTGTGTCGCTGGGTGTGAATAAAAGATTTGATGTTTGTTCAGTAAGCTCCTGAGTTTCCCCAGCACTGCAGCCATGCGGGATCATTATGTTACTGTGAGATTTCTCACTCTGTTCATTGTTCTGCTGTTTTCTTTTGCTGCTGTTATTACAATAAACCAGCCTTAGTAGGTAGAGGAACCTTCTGCTGCCTTATTTCCCATCAGTATACAATTCTGCTTTATCACTTCTGCCTAGACTCTCTGGAGACAATACACACCCCCAGCCAGGCATATTAACAATTAAAGAGGACCTGTAGTGAAAATAACCTAATGGCTAAAATTGCTTATAATGTTATAGATTATTTCGTCAGTGTTTGCCCATTGTAAAATCTTTCCTCTCCCTGATTTACATTCTGAGATTTATCACATCTTTTTGCCTGTCAGGTGATCTCTGCGGAATGTTTGTTTAGTGAGCGTCCCAAAGCCAGTACAAAATATATGTGGTCTCCCAGAATGCTCTAGGAGGAGAATTCCACATAGCTAGTAAGCATAGGCTAGGCATCACTAGAGGGCGGAGTTACATACCAATATACAGCAATATATAGCTATAGGAAGTGCTTCTGGTGCTGAAACCAGGATTAGTATAAAAGTGGATTTCATGAATAATTTGCTAAAATTCTACTATATGTCACTGCAGATATATATATATATATATATATATATATATATATATATATATATATATATATATATATATACCAAGGGGTAAGCAGCACAAACCAAATTTTTTTATGCAATTCTATGCAAAGCATGCACGCAGCACAGGAGGTCCCCAACCTCCATAAGAAATATATAATTACAGAGGGGCTGCAGCACACAACAGGAAACAGTGACAGGGGCTCTTGGTTACGCTTTAACGCGCTTAAGCTCACCAACTGCGCCAAAGTGTCCCCGATCTGGTGAGTCCTACTCTACCATGCATAATGCCAGTTTTTATAAGCAGTCTAGTGGGAACTAAACCAAAAACCCAAGAGTCAACTAAATGGGAAAAAAAAAGAAATTAAAAACACCTTACCTTTCACTAGCTACCAAATGAACTCTCTGAACATGTGCAATGCACTAATTTATATGCTTAACTGTGCTAGAGGTGGGTGTGGTTATGCAGGCTTACAGGGGATAATTATAAATAAATACCAAGGGGTAAGCAGCACAAACCAAATTTTTTTATGCAATTCTATGCAAAGCATGCACGCAGCACAGGAGGTCCCCAACCTCCATAAGAAATATATAATTACAGAGGGGCTGCAGCACACAACAGGAAACAGTGACAGGGGCTCTTGGTTACGCTTTAACGCGCTTAAGCTCACCAACTGCGCCAAAGTGCGCCAAAGTGTCCCCGATCTGGTGAGTCCCCCTTGGTATTTATTTATAATTATCCCCTGTAAGCCTGCATAACCACACCCACCTCTAGCACAGTTAAGCATATAAATGAGTGCATTGCACATGTTCAGAGAATTCATCTGGTAGCTAGGTGAAAGGTAAGGTGTTTTTAATTTCTTTTTTTTTCCCATTTAGTTGACTCTTGGGTTTTTGGTTTAGTTCCCACTAGACTGCTTATAAAAACTGGCATTATGCATGGTAGAGTAGGACTCACCAGATCGGGGACACTTTGGCGCAGTTGGTGAGCTTAAGCGCGTTAAAGCGTAACCAAGAGCCCCTGTCACTGTTTCCTGTTGTGTGCTGCAGCCCCTCTGTAATTATATATTTCTTATGGAGGTTGGGGACCTCCTGTGCTGCGTGCATGCTTTGCATAGAATTGCATAAAAAAATTTGGTTTGTGCTGCTTACCCCTTGGTATTTATTTATAATTATCCCCTGTAAGCCTGCATAACCACACCCACCTCTAGCACAGTTAAGCATATAAATTAGTGCATTGCACATGTTCAGAGAGTTCATTTGGTAGCTAGTGAAAGGTAAGGTGTTTTTAATTTCTTTTTTTTTTCCCATTTAGTTGACTCTTGGGTTTTTGGTTTAGTTCCCACTAGACTGCTTATAAAAACTGGCATTATGCATGGTAGAGTAGGACTCACCAGATCGGGGACACTTTGGCGCAGTTGGTGAGCTTAAGCGCGTTAAAGCGTAACCAAGAGCCCCTGTCACTGTTTCCTGTTGTGTGCTGCAGCCCCACTGTACTTATATATTTCTTATGGAGTCTGGGGACCTCCAGCGCTGCGTGCATGATTTGCATAGAATTGCATAAAAAAATTTGGTTTGTGCTGCTTACCCCTTGGTATTTATTTATAATTATCCCCTGTAAGCCTGCATAACCACACCCACCTCTAGCACAGTTAAGCATATAAATTAGTGCATTGCACATGTTCAGAGAGTTCATTTGGTAGCTAGTGAAAGGTAAGGTGTTTTTAATTTCTTTTTTTTTCCCATTTAGTTGACTCTTGGGTTTTTGGTTTAGTTCCCACTAGACTGCTTATAAAAACTGGCATTATGCATGGTAGAGTAGGACTCACCAGATCGGGGACACTTTGGCGCAGTTGGTGAGCTTAAGCGCGTTAAAGCGTAACCAAGAGCCCCTGTCACTGTTTCCTGTTGTGTGCTGCAGCCCCTCTGTAATTATATATATATATATATATATATATATATATATATATATATAATGGAACCCATTACGCAGGCTGTATGGGGGAATTCAAGCCTTGTACACCTGCTAGACAGTTTTCGTCAGTGGTGGGAGTGGTCGGAGCATGTGTAGACCAGCCCCCGCCTGTGCATCAGCCAGCGATCTGCCTGGCGCTCCTTCTCAGCCGGGCGCAGTGTGATCTTCACTCACCCCGCCTGCTCAGTGCCACTCCATTGTGCCCCGTCATTCCTCCTCCCACCTGCGTAGCAACAGAACGTGTCGCTTGGTTAGAGCCTAGCAACGCATCTGCACAGGCGTGGCTCTGAACCGTTGTCTAAGAGACAGAGTCACGGTCCTTGCCGATCGGCAGTCCTACTTAAATGTTTTACAACGCTTTAGCCCCCTTTTCCAATTGCACTGCAATATGCGTTGAATTACCCTGTTTTACCGCAGGGTGACGCAACGGCAATGCAAGTGTATGGGGACTTTTTCACTTACTGCGTTGCGTCACTGCCGAGCTGACGCAAAGTCTGCAGCTCGTTACCGTATGGGTGGAAGTCATTGGAGTCAATGGGTGATGCAGGAATTTATTAGACAGAAGTGCGGTGCGGTAGTCGACGGGAATCCCAGTGACATGCTTCCTGCACAGCAGGAAGTATGTCACTGAGCGAGGGGTGGGTCTATGCATATGACCCTGTGACCATGAGAGCGCTAACCACTATGCCATCGTGCTGCCCATGTGATATCAGAATATTGTAAAAATATCGATATTCCATTATCGGTATTAGCCAGTCCCCAGTAGTACATTATTGGTTATTTTACCAATATTCTACAAGCTTCACCCAGTGCCCTTTTTCAGCGGACACATTCAGGCGATCATAGGTCGTGTGAGAATTGGCCCACGGCGTTCCCGATGAACTTTGAATGAATGACCGTATTATTCCAGTACATAGAGAATCGTGATTCATGTGGTTTGCAAATGTCGGGCATTAGTCTGTGATCATTCGTACTGAACAACGTTTATCTAATGTGTGTACCTAAAGTTGGGCAGCAGGTGGTTGACCAGTTCATACAGGAGATCTACAGGAAGCAGGAAACGTCATCTGAGCACTTTGACAAGGGCTGAATTGTTTTGCTTTGACAAGGGCTGAATTGTAGGAAAATTCCCAGAATGCAGAAGCAGGGGCGTAACAGCAGCCCATAAGGCCCCCCTGGAATTCAAACTTCTCCCCACCATATCCGATCTCCCTCAACACACACCCTGCCCGATACACATGCAGAATAACGCAGGGACCAGAGTAATATTTATCTGCATTTGCCAGCTCCTCATCATGTGACTCGCATCGGTCATGTGATCCGAAACCAGCGCATGGCAGCAGAAGGTATGCAGCTGTGATGCATGGAGGAGACCCGCAGTGCTGGAGCAGGTAAGCATTACTCCACTGCCTGTGCTGCTCTGCATGTGGGTAAGGAGAGGGAGTAGGAGTGGCCCCCATAGCCCCCCGGCCCCCCAGCAGTTGCAGGGCCATTGTTACACCCCCGATGTAGAGGTTAGTACTTAAGACAACAGGTACAAGGAAAGACAACCAGTGAGCCAGGGTCAGGGCTAGAGGTAAATTCACAGATGTACACATGGAGCGAACGCTACAGAAAAGCAACAACAGCACAACTGGCTGAAGTGACCCTCTAAAGAGAAAAAAAGCAAAAGTTAGATACTTAACTTACTAGAGGGAAATCTTTACATAGTCCTAAAGCTTCCCATGTCCTCCATCCCATCAGTCTCTGCACCAGAGGAGCTTACACTCTAATGTCCTCACCACAGTCACACACTATTATTATTATACATTTATATAGCTCTGACATATTCCACAGCACTGTACAGAGATCACTGATCTATTCCCATCAGTCTCTGCACCAGAGGAGCTAACACTCTAATGTCCTTACCACAGTCACACACTTATTATTATTATTATTATCTATATATATAAAATCGGATGTATGTATGTATGTGTGTATGTGTGTGTGTGTGATGATACGCTCAGCTGGCTGCACAGGCAGACAGCTGTTTGTCCATTCCTCTAGTCTGTGGGCTGCAGGTCTCTGGAACAGAGACCTGTCTTTTCATTGCAAGTTTCTGTTCTGTTCTCTTGCTGGGGAATTTGCATACATTCGTTATGCAAATCCCCTACCTGCCTTCTTTGATGACTGGCACTATAAGAGCTTTATGTTTCCCAGAATGCTTTGCTGGTCATTTCCCTTCCATGCTCAGTTCCTGATGGACACTGCTGGAGTGTCAGCCATTGCTATCTAGTATAGTTAATTCCTGGGGGTTGCTTTAGGCTCCCCTTCTAGCCCAGTCAGGTTGTATTATCTGTATTGCCTGTTCTGTCTTGTCTTGCCTGTTTGCCATTGTCCTGTCCCTATGGTGGTTGACAGGAAATGGTTCTGATCTATGTTGTTGGAGTATAGCTGGTGCAGCGGTTGCTACCAGCTATCTCTTCTGTTCTGTCTTCTGGGATCGCGCTAGCTACTTTGTGCTAGCGCTGGGGATCCTTCTGTTCTGTCTCCTGGGATCGCGCTAGCTACTTTGTGCGAGCGCTGGGGATCCTTCTGTTCTGTCTTGTCGGTCGCGATTGCGCTGTCACCAGCGGCGGTTGATAGCGAATCGTTCTGTCTTGCTGAGATCGCACTAGCCGCTAGCGTTAGCGGCTGTGGATCTTTCTGATCTGTGTTCCTGCTTGGATCACACTTGCTCTGGCGGAAGAGCGGTGGATCCTTCCTGCCTAGTTCTTGTTTTTCGTGTGTCTGTCTTGTCCGCTGCGCTTGCTACAGACTCGGTGAGGTAACCGTTAAGCAAGCGCTCGCGTTCCCTGTTTCATGTTTGTCTGTTTATGGTTAGTTAGGCGTGCTTGTCTCTATTGTGCTTATCACGTGGAGATCGCGCATAACCGCGTGCACTGTTGCGAATGAGTGCGGTGTTCGCGGTTAGCTAGCGTTGTTATTTTCCATATCTCCTTATTGTATTTGCTGTGCCTTTGCTACCCTCGTATTCTATCCTGTTCTGCCTTGTGTCACGTCTCGCGATCGCACCTCTCGCGATCGCGTTCCTATTTCGTATCTGCTGTTGTGTGTGCGCGGTCGCGGAGTGGCGACTGGATTGGCGCACACACATACAACCTATCCCTTTTGCTCAATCTCATTCGCAATCGCCTCTCTTGCGATTGCGTTCTGCGCTTCGTACAAATTCCTGTCTGGCATTTGTGGAGGTACAGAGGATTGGTTCCTCTGCACTCCCCAGCGCCATCTGCCGACAGGAATTTCCCTCTACAGGTGCGTAGCACCTTTTGCTGGGTTCCTGCAAATTATACGCTTGTGGAGGATCTCCGCTGTGTCAGCGCACGCGTTGTGCGCTGATCACGGGGAAAGTTCCACAATCGTGACAGAATGACCAGCCCAACCCAAAACCCCAGTGTAGACGGAATTTCCGATTTGTACGATTTTGTCGAATATGGCTCTTGTACCTTTAAGAGATTTAAAAAACTTGAACCTGAATCAGCAGGCGAATTTTTGTCTGAGTGTACGAAACTGTTAGCGAACCCTGAATTCCAATGCACCCCAGTGTCTACCTGGGCTCCCCAAATGGTCTACATTCTGTTGGGGGGCGAAATGTCAATGTGGGGTTATGATGTGTTAAATCATACCACCCTGAGTCAAAGACCCCTGGAATTCTTGGCCTTTTTAATTCACAATTGGCTGAGATTACCTCAATTACCATACCCCCTTAATGAGTTGTTGTCAGCAGCTCAATCAGCTGTTCCATCTACTCTTTCATCCACAAAGCAGCCATCCAAAGCCTCTAAGTCTAAACGTAAAAGATCTAGGAAGGCTTCCCAGCGGAAAGATCCGTTGCCCATGGCAACCACAGATAGAGAGGTTATTTCTGGCAAGTCTGAAATGGGCAAAACCATGCATGATGATAATGATGTTTATAATGCATCTGCTGATCAGTTTCCAGGTTTTTTGCGCCAATCCAAAGCTTATGTGGATCCTGCTATAGGTAGGATCGCACACTATATTAAAGCAGTCAAAAAATCTGTACTCGTTCCTGATCCCCACCCATATGGAGATTATTTAGATACTGGGTTGTTCGAACCGCCATTTGCCTCATGGGAAATCGGGGCCTTGGTGGAGGAATTTGATTTGGATTGGAAAGCCTTTTGCGATTTTTACATCGCAAAAAGCGCGGATGTCCTGAACGAGTGTCTTGACTCTGTGTGCCTTTTGATTGATTCTGATGAATGTGACAAGTGTGTTGTGGATCTGGTGATGTATGTGTGGCAGATCATTTTGGATGAATTACACACACACCAATTAATTGATCCCAATAAAGAGGTAAAAGATTCCCGTTCTGTTCCTGCTCCAGTTCCATCTGTAGACTGTGCGCACTATGATTGTTCATCCTTTGTTAAGTGTGCATGGGAGCCCCCGTTTGAGAAATGGGAGATCGAGCTCCTGGTCTATGAATTGGAATGTGATTGGAGATCGTTTTGCAATCAATACCGTTCTAAAAACGAAGCAGTTTTGTATGCGTGCATTGAGTCTGCGTGCACTTTAATCAAGACTGGTGAATGTATCTCTGACTTTGTGACTCCGCTGTTTGACGTGTGGAGAATGATTTTGGATGAACTACATGCGCTTCAATCTGCTAAAAACACATTGTCAGCGGACGATTGTTCCAATCCTCTGGATTTAAAGAAAGTGAGTTTTGAATGCATTCCCTTTCCCAAAGCAACTGAGTGTTTGAAGTCTGAGTGCAAGTCGTTCAGAGCAGTTGCTTGTGTGGAAGTTGAACCAGTGCGGTCTGATGTCGCCACCGCACGTATGGCTGCAAAAGGTCTGTGTGGTCCTGTGTCTAAGGAAGACAGATTTTTTCCCTCAGGATCTCTAAGATCGTCCGTTTGTGAGCCTGCCATGGGGAAAATTCCTAAGTTATGCAACTTTAAGAAAATTATTGATGTGTCTAATAAAGTTTCTCCTGTTGTTGTCGCCACTTCTTTTGCAAATGAATCTATGTCTTATTCTGTTCGCACCTGTGCAGGCCTGTTGCCTGATGACAGTTGCTCCAGTGTTTCTGTCCTAGATGCCTTGCAGTCTGCTCCGCAGATCGCGGAGGTTTGCGATATGGAAGCGTCAGTTTCGCAACCTAAAGCGATCGTGGATCCGCAAATTTTGCGTTCTGACTCCTCGGATTCGACCTTGTTAGCCGAATCTAAGAGTGAGACAGCGCTTCGGTTTTGCGAATCTGATGCTGAAGCTTCTTTGCCTTGTCCAGAGAAGCTTTCTCTGAACCTGCCCTGTACCATGAATGAAGGCATGATGTCCACTTGCATTGACATTTGCGAGTCTGATTCTGAAGAAAGTATTGACTCTCCACCCAGTACTCTGGATGAGTCAATATTGCCTTGTACAATATCTCCTGCCCTGCCCCTAGAGGCTCGTCTAGGTATTGCTGCTATTTTTACCTGTCTTTCTGCAGTTTTGGAGTTGCAAGCTAGTTTGATTACTACGCAGAGTTCTGGGTGCAGCGAGATTAAAGTTAGGGAGTCAGTGTGTGGTCCAGTGAATATTCCTGTACGTTCCACTCATGATGATGAAATTCAGTCTCAGTTTATGGTGGAACCTTCCCTGGGACATCTGCCCTGTTCTCAAAGTAAAGTTCCAGTTTTGCCCTGTAACATGGATAGTACAGAATCCTTCTTAGACAACTTGAAAAATGATGTTCCTGAGGTCTTGTTTGATGATCTGAAGGTCTCCGAGTTCCTCCCAAAGGGTGCAGAACTTGAAGGAGATGTCTCCTGCCCCCCAGGTCCTTCTGAGGTGTTGCCCACTTCAGTAGGCATTGCTGCCTTGCTGACTACTTTTGCAGCTCTTGTGGAGCTTCATTCATGTGTAGTCAATGATGATATTACAGTTACAGAAAATTCTGAATTTGAGTCTTCTTTTGAAAGACCAGTACCTGTGACCTTTACTCGTGATGATTTTCTGCCCGGTACTGGTTTTGGTCTTGTCGTGTCGGACTCTGAGGTTGGCAGTTCCCCGACATGTCCTGAGGTTTCTCCTGTACTAGTGTACCCCGATGTGCTCTGTGACCCAGAAAGCCCAAGTGTGCCTCGGTTACCAGCGTACTCAGATGCTTCCTCAGTGGAGACATGTTCTGATATAGCCTGCCTGCTTGCATGCCCAGAAGTGGTCCCTGAAAGTCCTGATCTTGATGGGTGTCCTGCTAATTTTGAGTCTGGAATGATCATAGGTTCCATAGGGGTTCTTGGTGGTTCTCCATGTGAGCCTGGTGAGCGTTCTGGCTTCTTGGGATCTCTGCGGAGCTTCAAGGCGTTCTGGGAGATTCCGGGAAAGGTTTTGCTTGGTGCCCTGAATACGATCAGCAATGGCTTTGGTGTTGTAAGGGACACTTCGAACAGGTATTGCGGCAGGTTTGGTATTCTTGGACGCTCCTTGGAAGGTGGTGGGTATTGTCTGGAGGGTGTCGATGGCTTCTTCTCTGGTGTCCACAGTCCTGATGGGTGTTACGCTGAGACTTGTAGTGCTGATGGGCATGTTTCGGTGGCTTCTGCTTCCGATGAGGTCGGTTTCGGATGGACTGACTCTGGAATTGGGCCTTGTCGGGCTGTCCTGACCTTCATGAGTCTTCAGTTAGAGTTTTGTGATGTTACCAGTCTTGAGGGATGTCTGGAATCCATCCCTAGAAGGGGGGGTACTGTGATGATACGCTCAGCTGGCTGCACAGGCAGACAGCTGTTTGTCCATTCCTCTAGTCTGTGGGCTGCAGGTCTCTGGAACAGAGACCTGTCTTTTCATTGCAAGTTTCTGTTCTGTTCTCTTGCTGGGGAATTTGCATACATTCGTTATGCAAATCCCCTACCTGCCTTCTTTGATGACTGGCACTATAAGAGCTTTATGTTTCCCAGAATGCTTTGCTGGTCATTTCCCTTCCATGCTCAGTTCCTGATGGACACTGCTGGAGTGTCAGCCATTGCTATCTAGTATAGTTAATTCCTGGGGGTTGCTTTAGGCTCCCCTTCTAGCCCAGTCAGGTTGTATTATCTGTATTGCCTGTTCTGTCTTGTCTTGCCTGTTTGCCATTGTCCTGTCCCTATGGTGGTTGACAGGAAATGGTTCTGATCTATGTTGTTGGAGTATAGCTGGTGCAGCGGTTGCTACCAGCTATCTCTTCTGTTCTGTCTTCTGGGATCGCGCTAGCTACTTTGTGCTAGCGCTGGGGATCCTTCTGTTCTGTCTCCTGGGATCGCGCTAGCTACTTTGTGCGAGCGCTGGGGATCCTTCTGTTCTGTCTTGTCGGTCGCGATTGCGCTGTCACCAGCGGCGGTTGATAGCGAATCGTTCTGTCTTGCTGAGATCGCACTAGCCGCTAGCGTTAGCGGCTGTGGATCTTTCTGATCTGTGTTCCTGCTTGGATCACACTTGCTCTGGCGGAAGAGCGGTGGATCCTTCCTGCCTAGTTCTTGTTTTTCGTGTGTCTGTCTTGTCCGCTGCGCTTGCTACAGACTCGGTGAGGTAACCGTTAAGCAAGCGCTCGCGTTCCCTGTTTCATGTTTGTCTGTTTATGGTTAGTTAGGCGTGCTTGTCTCTATTGTGCTTATCACGTGGAGATCGCGCATAACCGCGTGCACTGTTGCGAATGAGTGCGGTGTTCGCGGTTAGCTAGCGTTGTTATTTTCCATATCTCCTTATTGTATTTGCTGTGCCTTTGCTACCCTCGTATTCTATCCTGTTCTGCCTTGTGTCACGTCTCGCGATCGCACCTCTCGCGATCGCGTTCCTATTTCGTATCTGCTGTTGTGTGTGCGCGGTCGCGGAGTGGCGACTGGATTGGCGCACACACATACAACCTATCCCTTTTGCTCAATCTCATTCGCAATCGCCTCTCTTGCGATTGCGTTCTGCGCTTCGTACAAATTCCTGTCTGGCATTTGTGGAGGTACAGAGGATTGGTTCCTCTGCACTCCCCAGCGCCATCTGCCGACAGGAATTTCCCTCTACAGGTGCGTAGCACCTTTTGCTGGGTTCCTGCAAATTATACGCTTGTGGAGGATCTCCGCTGTGTCAGCGCACGCGTTGTGCGCTGATCACGGGGAAAGTTCCACAATCGTGACAGTGTGTATGTGTGTGTGTGTGTGTGTGTATGTGCCGCGATCACGCGAAAACGGCATGACCGATTTGAACGAAACTTGGTACACAGATCCCTTACTACCTGGGATGATATGTTCTGGGGGTCTCGCGGCCCCCCTGCACACCTGGGCGGAGCTACAAACAGCAAATCAGATTCCACCCATTCAAGTCAATGGAAAAAATGGAAAAGGCTGCCATTCCCACAGTAATCAAGCCACAGTCCCCACACTTGGCACAGTTGGTCACTTGGTGACCGAGGTTACAAATCCAGGAAAAGTGGGCGGAGCATAAAACAGCCAATCAAATTGCAGCTATTCATTTTAAATGGGAAAATGTAAACTGCAGCCATTCTTAGACTGTTAATCGCAGGGTTCTCAAACTTGCCACACTTGGTCACTGGGTGAATGTGATTAAGATTCAAGAAAGTGGGTGGAGCCTAAAAAAGCCAATCAAAATTCACCTATTGATTTTCAAGGGGAATATTTAAACTGCTGTCATTCTTACACTGTTAATGGCAGAGGCTTCAAACTTCCTACAGTGTGTCTTTGGGTAACTGGGGTCCAAATTCACTAAAGGGGCGGGGCCACATACAGCCAATCAGATTTCCTTGGTGGATAAACTGCTTCCATTCACACATTTTTGATGCCAGGAACCTGAAAGCTCACAAACTTGGTCATTGAGTGACTGTGTGTCAAGGTTACAAAAAGTGGGCGGAGCCAAAAACAAACTTCACTGGGAAAATATAAACTGTAGGCATTCTTACACCTTTAACGGCAGAGTTCTCAAACTTTGCACAGTTGGTCACTGGGTGAATGAGATTAAGAATTTGGAAGGTAGGTGGAGCCTACAACAGCCAATAGAAATTCACCTTTCGATTTTCAAAGGGAATATTTAAGCTGCTACCATTCTTATACTGTTAATAGCAGATGCCTCAAACCTGGTACAGTCGGTCACTGGGTGATTAGGGTTCAAATTCAGAAAGGGGGCGGGGCCACAAACAGCCAATCAGATTTGTTTATTTTTCAATGGGAATATACAAAGTATTGATACCAAGGACCCCAAAGCTGATAAACTTGATAGAGTGACTGTATGTCAAGGTTAGAAAAATTGTGCGGCGCCAACAACTTAATTTTTTACATGGCAGGGTTCCCAAACTTGACACAATTGGCCACTGGGTGACTGGGATTAATATTCAGAAATGTGGGTGGAGCCTAAAAACAGCCAATCAAAATGTACCTATTGATTTTCAAGGGGGAACATTTACATTACATTTTACTCCGTCTAATCTGGGCTGCGTGTGTGTTCCAATACACCAAGCGTCACATGCTAATCATGTGACGCTTGGTGTAATGGAGCGCACACGCAGCCCAGATTAGACGGAGAGGACAGCGTGCTTCTGAGCCGAAAGCTATGCGCCGGCCAGAAGTGAAGAGGGAAGAAATATGTTCAGGTCAAGGGTCAAGCAAGTCACCGGGACACTGGCATGAATAGTGCATGAACAGCGGCAGACGGAGGGGGCAGGAGGAGGTCACAGTATGTACTTTTGACCCCCCACACACTGGAGTTATCTGTTTATTCAGCTGTGGTATCCTTTAATGGCAGAGGTCTCAAACCTGATACAGTCAGTTATTGGGTGACTGGGGTCCAAATTCACTAAAGTGGGTGGAGCCACAAACAGCCAATCAGATTTTTTAAATTGATTTCAGCCATTCTGTTATTGGCAGGGTTCTCAAACGTGACACAGTTTGCCACTGGGTGACTGGGACTAATATTCAGGAAAGTGGGTGTAGCCTACAACAGCCAATCAAAATTCACGTTTTGATCTTCAAGGGGAATAATTACATTGCTGCTATTCATACACTCTTAATGGCAGAGGCCTCAAATCTGGTACAGTCAGTCACTGGGAGACTGGGGTTTAAATTCTGAAAAGGGAGTGGGCCAAAAACAGCCAATCAGATTTGTTTAATTTCAATGGTAACATGCAGCTTATTGATGCCAAAGACCACAAAGCTCATAAACTTGGTCAGTGAGTGACTGTATGTCAAGGTTAGTGGGCAGAGCCAAAAACAACTTTTTACATGGCAAAATATAAATTGCAGCGATTCTTACACTGTTAATGGCAGGGATCTCAAACTTGACACAGTTGGTCACTGGGGGACTAGGATTAATATATGGAAAAGTAGGTGGAGCCTACAAGAGCCAATCAAAATTCACCTATTGATTTTCAAGGGGAATATTGAAACTGCTGTCATTCTTACACTGTTAATGGCAGAGGCCTCAAACCTGCTACAGTCGATCATCAAGTGACTGTGGTTCAAATTCACTTAAGGGGTGGAGCCACAAAAATCCAATCAGATCTGCTTTTTTTTGGATAAACTGCTTCAATTCACACAATTTTGATGCCTGGAACCCAAAAGCTCACAAACTTGGTCGACTGTGTGTCAAGGTTACAAAAAGTAGGTGGAGTCAAAAACAGATTTTCGAGGAAATTGTAAACTGCAGCCCTTCTTACACTGTTAATGGCAGGGTTCTCAAACTTTGCACAATTGGTTACTGGGTGACTGGGATTAATATTCATAACAGTGGGTAGAGCCTAAAAAAGCCAATCAAAATCACCTGTTGATTTTCAAGGGGAATATTAAAATTGCTGCCATTCTTGCACTGTTAATGGCACAAGCCTCAAACCTGGTACAGTTAGTCATTGGGGTTCAAATTCAGAAAAGGGGACAGAGCCACAAACAGTTTCATTTCTTGGAAAATACAAATTATTGATGCCAAGGACCCCAAAGCTCAGAAACTTGGTCATTGAGTGACTGTATGTCCAGGTGACAAAAAGAAGGCAGAGCCAAAACCAAATTTCACTGGGAAAATGTAGACTGAAGGCCTTCTTACACTGTTAATGGCAGGGTTCCCAAACGTTGCCCAGATGGTCACTGGGTGACTTAGATTAATATTCAGGGAAGTGGGTGGAGCATATCATAGCCAATCAAAATTCACCTGTCGATTTTCAAGGGGAATATTTCAATTGCTGCCATTTTTACACTGGTAATAGCAGATGCCTCAAACCTGCTACAGTTGGTCATTGGGTGACTGGGGTTCAAATGCTGGAGAGGGGCAGAGCCACAAACAGCCAATCTGATTTGTTTAATTTCTATGGGAATATACAAATTATTGATGCTAAAGACCCCAAAGCTCACAAACTTGGTCATTGAGTGTTTGTGCATTAGGGTTAGAAGAAGTGGGCGGAACCAACACCTGTCAAATACATACCCGGGCAATGCCGGGTCATCAGTGGGTGGAGACAAATACAAATTTCACTGGAAAAATGTAAACTGCAGCCATTCTTACGCTGTTAATTGGAGTGTTCTTAAACTTTGCACAGTTGCTCACTCAGTGAATGGGATTAATATTCAGAAAAGTGGGTGGAGCCTACAATAGTGTATAAAGCTTCACCTATTGCTTTTCAAGTGGAATATTTAATTGCTACCATCCTTGCACTGTTAATGGCACAGGCCTCAAACCTGGTACAGTTGGTCATTGGGTGACTGGGGTTCAAATTCAGAAAAGGGGGTGGAGCCACAAACAACCCATCAGATTTTTTCATTTCAATACAAATTATTGATGCCAAAGACCACAAAGCTCACAAACTTAGTCATTGATTAATTGTTAGGGTTAGAAAAAGTGGGTGGAGCCGACACCAGCCAAATATATTCCCGGGCAACGCCGGGCAATCAGCTAGTTATTATTATAATACATTTATATAGCTCTGACATATACCACAGTGCTGTACAGAGATCACTGATCCCTTCCCATCAGCCTTTGCACCAGTGGAGCTTACACTCCATAATGTCCTCACCACAGTCACACACTATTATTATTATTATACATTGATATAGCTCTGACATATTCCACAGCGCTGTACAGAGATCACTGATCCATTCCCATCAGCCTCTGCACCAGAGGAGCTTACGCTCTAATGTCCTCACCACAGTCACATACTATTATTATTATACATTTATATAGCTCTGACATATACCACAGCGCTGTACAGATATCACTGATCCCTTCCCAACAGTCTCTGCACCAGAGGAGCTTACACTCTAATGTCCTCACCACAGTCACACACTACTATTATTATACATTTATATAGCTCTGACACATTCCACAGTGCAGTACAGAGATCTCTGATCCATTCCCATCAGTCTCTGCACCAGAGGAGCTTACACTCTATGTCTCGGCAGTCTTCACCCGCACAGTCACATACTCTCTCAGTCAGACCCCAGTGCTGAAGGTCATTGTCCTGTGTCTGTCCTGTTCGATCATTAATGAAAGCTGCCTGGCAGACCCCCTTTGTCGGGGCTGTGCCCACCTACCTGCCAGTCTGCTTCCTCCTAGCCATGCCCAGCATACGGAAACATCAGCAGCTTCAGCATACCATGGCTGTGAAGTCACCCAGCCTCCCCCGAGTGACATTTCTTCCTGAACTACCTGAACACACAAAAAGGTGCCAAAAACTTGTTTGGCCAGTCCCGTCTGCAGAGCGCAGCGGTAAACAGCTGCCAGGAAGCATTAACTCTGGAAATGCCTCACAGGCATATGGAAGACCACGTTCCATTAGGAAAAGAAATTCTTCCTCTGGTCACTGACCCCTGATGGACCAGCCAAACCGTGTTAATCATAAATAGCCAATAAAGGACACATACAGGACACTACACAATCAGTATTACATTGGACCACTATCGCGAAAATCATGAAATAGAAAGTACATGTAAACCCATATAAATAAGAAGTACATTTCTCCCACAGTAAATGAGCCATATTTTACTTTTCTTCTATGTTGCAGTCACTTGCAGTAGGTAGAAGAAATCTGACAAAACCGACAGGTTGTGGACTAGCCCATCTCCTCACGGGGGATTCTCAGCACGACCTTTATTTTTTTTATAAAAGACAGTACCTGAAAAGGATTTAACCAAAAATGCTGGCCAGCCTCCCTGCTCGCTGTACACTTTATTGGCAGTTGGGCGGAGCAACTGCCATTCCCTAAGTGCTTTCGAAATTAAAGGAAATGCTGAGAATCCCCCATGAGCAGATGAGCTGATCCAAAACCTGTCGGTTCTGTCAGATTTCTTCTACCTACTGTAAGTGACAGCAACATAGGAGAAAAGTCATTTATGGCTCATTTTACTCTGGAAGAAACGTACTTCTTATTTGTATGTGTTTACATGTACTTTAAACGTTATGATTTTCGCAATAGCAGTTCTATAATGTTTGCACTGCTTTCAAATTTATATACACAACCAGCATCTAAGCTGCTCCACCCAGGGGCGGAGCAATAGGGACACAACCAGCATCTAAGCTGCTCCACCCAGGGGCGGAGTAATAGGGACACAACCAGCATCTAAGCTGCTCCACCCAGGGGCGGAGTAATAGGGACACAACCAGCATCTAAGCTGCTCCACCCAGGGGCGGAGTAATAGGGACACAACCAGCATCTAAGCTGCTCCACCCAGGGTCGGAGCAATAGGGACACAACCAGCATCTAAGCTGCTCCACCCAGGGTCGGAGCAATAGGGACACAACCAGCATCTAAGCTGCTCCACCCAGGGGCGGAGTAATAGGGACACAACCAGCATCTAAGCTGCTCCACCCAGGGGCGGAGCAATAGGGACACAACCAGCATCTAAGCTGCTCCACCCAGGGGCGGAGCAATAGGGACACAACCAGCATCCAAGCTGCTCCACCCAGGGGCGGAGCAATAGGGACACAACCAGCATCCAAGCTGCTTCACCCAGGGGCGGAGCCAAAGGGGCACAACCAGCATCTAAGCTGCTCCACCCAGGGGTGGAGCAATAGGGACACAATCAGCATCTAAGCTGCTCCACCCAGGGGCGGAGCAATAGGGACACAACCAGCATCTAAGCTGCTCCACCCAGGGGCGGAGCAATAGAGACACAACCAGCATCTAAGCTGCTCCACCCAGGGGCGGAGCAATAGGGACACAACCAGCATGCAAGCTGCTCCACCCAGGGGCGGAGCCAAAGGGGCACAACCAGCATCTAAGCTGCTCCACCCAGGGGCGGAGCAATAGGGACACAATCAGCATCTAAGCTGCTCCACCCAGGGGCGGAGCAATAGGGACACAACCAGCATCCAAGCTGCTCCACCCAGGGGCGGAGCCAAAGGGGCACAACCAGCATCTAAGCTGCTCCACCCAGGGGCGGAGCCAAAGGGGCACAACCAGCATCTAAGCTGCTCCACCCAGGGGCGGAGCAATAGGGACACAACCAGCATCTAAGCTGCTCCACCCAGGGGCGGAGCAATAGGGACACAACCAGCATCTAAGCTGCTCCACCCAGGGGCGGAGCAATAGGGACACAACCAGCATCTAAGCTGCTCCACCCAGGGGCGGAGCAATAGGGACACAACCAGCATCTAAGCTGCTCCACCCAGGGGCGGAGCAATAGGGGCACAACCAGCATCTAAGCTGCTCCACCCAGGGGCGGAGCAATAGGGACACAATCAGCATCTAAGCTGCTCCACCCAGGGGCGGAGTAATAGGGACACAACCAGCATCTAAGCTGCTCCACCCAGGGGCGGAGCCAAAGGGACACAACCAGCATCCAAGCTGCTCCACCCAGGGGCGGAGCCAAAGGGGCACAACCAGCATCTAAGCTGCTCCACCCAGGGGCGGAGCAATAGGGACACAACCAGCATCTAAGCTGCTCCACCCAGGGGCGGAGCAATAGGGACACAACCAGCATCTAAGCTGCTCCACCCAGGGGCGGAGTAATAGGGACACAACCAGCATCTAAGCTGCTCCACCCAGGGGCGGAGCAATAGGGACACAACCAGCATCTAAGCTGCTCCACCCAGGGGCGGAGCAATAGGGACACAACCAGCATCTAAGCTGCTCCACCCAGGGGAGGAGCAATAGGGGCACAACCAGCATCTAAGCTGCTCCACCCAGGGGCGGAGCAATAGGGACACAACCAGCATCTAAGCTGCTCCACCCAGGGGCGGAGCAATAGGGACACAACTAGCATCTAAGCTGCTCCACCCAGGGGCGGAGCAATAGGGGATGCAGAGTTTTGCAACCACACCATGGCTCTTGGATCTGAGTCTGGCAAAAACAATGCGAGAAATGTGGGTGCACCAGACGCCCCCATAGGCTGAAATGGAAATTACGGCTATAGCGGCGCTCAGATAGTAATTTGGGCGTTGTCTCGAGACTGAGCCCAAATTACAATAAAAACAGCGGAATTCTGCCTTCAGCAATGGCTATCAGCTGAATTACATCTTACCCCAAGTCCATGGCAGCCTAGAGGGGGAATAGGAATTAGAGTGCTTGTGAGCGCCCAATGTAAAATTAGCCCTGGTCCCAAAGCTCATTAGCTACACCACAGCATACAGGTGACAACAAGGGCTGAATTGTTTTGGTTGGATGACTGAGTCAGAGTTTCTCCAACTGGCAGGAAAGTCCCGGTATACAGAGGTGAGTGTGCCTATGAGAACTAGAACAAGGAAGGGAAAGACAACCTCATTTCCTCTTGCTTAATGCACAACTAAACTGAAAGGTATACGAAGGCCGACATATTTATTTCCTTTAACACAGTGCAGATTCCGTGGCAGTGCTGCTTATAGTCCCTGAACAAGCATGCAGCAGATCAGAGGTTTCTGACTGAAGTGTGAATGGATTAGCTGTATCCTTGTTTCATGTGTGTGATTCAGACACTACTGATGCATGAACGACCAGCAGGACTGCCAGGCAACTGGTATTGTTTAATAGGAAATAAATATAGCAGCCTCCATATACCTCTCAGTTCGAGGTACTTTAATTCATATCATGTGCATGGCTAACACAGCTATTTCATAAGCGTTTCTGAGACCGGAGGACAGGGAGTCAGGATTTACTGGCTGCTGGTTCCATGCAGGTGTTGTAAATGAGTAACAATGGCTGCCACTTCATGCAGATCATTACTCCTGCAACAGCGAGATGGAAAATTGTGGGAAGTTTGTACTCCATACAGAAGACTGTTGCCATGGTTGCAAAAGAGCACAGATTGAGCTCACCACAAGTCTTGGAAACGTCCTACTGGTTGCAAACAGAAATGAAAGCATCACTCTTAAAGTAAACCTGAGGTGAAAATAAACAGATGTGATAAAGAATTGTATTTATCTTCCTACTCCTAAAAATGACTTTTTATAGTATCCCAGGGTTTTCTTTTATATTTATACATTTACAAAGTAGGTTGAATTAAGTGTCCCAGAGTTGGAAAAAAAAGTCAGTAGTTCATGTATGTTATCTCTCCCTGCCCTCAGAAGTTGTATTCTGCCAGGAAAACCTTTATGGCTGTAATTTGCTTATCAGTGATGCTTACTATATTCCTGCAAAGGTACCAAGAAGACAGAAGCTGTCACTTCCATGCCTAGAAACTAACTGTTTCAGGCAGCAAAATAAAGCAACTAAAACTACTAAAATAAAGTCTGGTTATTAATATGTCTTGTACCATACATACACATTTCATGTCAGATATCACCTCGTATACACTTTAATAACTTTTTTTTCTTTTGAAAGCAAGGTGAAATTTATATGGAGATTGCCACATTTGTTTCCTTTTAAAGAGAACCCGAGGTGGGTTTGAAGAATATTATCTGCATACAGAGGCTGGATCTGCCTATACAGCCCAGCCTCTGTTGCTATCCCAAACCCCCCTAAAGTCCCCCTGCACTCTGCAATCCCTCATAAATCACAGCCATGCTGCTGATAAACAGCTTGTCAGAGCTGGCTGTGTTTATCTCTATAGTGTCAGTCTGCTGCTCTCCCGCCTCCTGCAGAACTCCAGTCCCCGCCTGCATCCCTTCCCTCCCTGCTGATTGGACGGAAGGGACGGGGGCAGGGACCGGAGCTATGCAGGAGGCGGGGGAGCAGCTGAGACTGACACTACAGATGTAAACACAGCCTCACAGCATGGATGTGATTTATGAGGGATTGCAGAGTGCAGGGAGACCTTAGTTGGGTTTGGGATAGCAACAGAGGCTGGGCTGTATAGGCAGATCCAGCCTCTGTATGCAGATAACATTCTTTAAACACACCTCGGGTTCTCTTTAAAGGAATACTGTAGGGGGGTCGGGGGAAATTGAGTTGAACTTACCCGGGGCTTCTAATGGTCCCCCGCAGGCATCCTGTGCCCGCGCAGCCACTCACCGATGCTCCGGCCCCGCCTCCGGTTCACTTCTGGAATTTCAGACTTTTAGAAGTGAACCGGAGGCGGGGCCGGAGCATCGGTGAGTGGCTGCGCGGGCACAGGATGTCTGCGGGGGACCATTAGAAGCCCCGGGTAAGTTCAAATGATTTTCCCCCGAACCCCCTACAGTATTCCTTTAAACAATACTAGTTGCCTGGCTGTCCTGCTGATCTGTTTGGCTGCAATAGTGTCTGATTCACACCAGAAACAAGCATGCAGCTAATCTTGTCAGATCTGCTAATAATGTCAGTAACACCTGATCTGCTGCATGCTTGTTCAGGGGCTATGGCTAAACGTATTAAAGGCAGAGGAAAAGCAGGACAGCAAAGCAACTGGTATTGCTTAAAAGGAAATAAATATGGCAGCCTCCTTATAATTCTCACCTCGGGATCACTTTAAAGCGGAATATAACCCTGCATTTCAACTTTGCTCTAAAACATTATTTACAGTATATTATATGCAACCAGCATTTTTTTTTTTACTAGACCAGCATTGGAAGGGTTACACAGGGCTTTAAAGTCCCTAGAGATTTCTGCAACCGAATCCGAACTTGAGTTAGATACTTTTTGTTTACAAATATGTGTTTATTATGACTCATCTCTCTCACTGAGAAGGAGCTTGGAGGACAGCCAAAGAGATGTATCTATTGATAAACAGTTACACACTAACTAAATAGAATGTAACCATCTGAATGTCTGCACGGAACTTAAAACCTCTGTGTTTAACCCTTCCAATGCTGGTCTAGTAAAAAAAAAATGCTTTTTGCATATAATATGCTGTAAATAATGTTTTAGAGCAAAGTTGAAATGCAGGGTTATATTCCGCTTTAAGTAAATAGATACTATTTGATCTTCTAAAAAAAAACCTAAATAGAAAATAATAATAATAATAATAATAAAAATACAGAATGGGACTTTTCAAGGGAGGGAACTCGAAAACCCGGGACTGTCCCGTGAAATGACACATGTGGCATTTGGCAGAAGAGAAAGGGGTGAGTAACATTCTCTGCAGTCTTCTCTATCATAATTGCCTTGTAGCAATGTCTCACATCAGCCAGCAGGAGGCAGAGCTGTCCTGCCTAGGCCAGGAATGCAGTGCCTACAGTGCAGTCACTTCACAAGAGAGCCTGGAGTGCTAGGATGATGCCATCATATAAAATGCTAATTAATGACGTGATGCTCATTGTATCGGGATGACTGTGCGCTGCATATCATGCTTTTCATAGTTAAAGAAACCTGCTTCGTCAGGGACACACAAGAAATATAAGAGTGTCTGCAGGCCATAGTCCACGCCCACCAGTCTAAGAGCGACAACCATTGCCAGGACAGTGGTTTTGGACTAGTGATGGGTCGTTCGCGAACGAGCCGGCTCTAAGAGACGGCTCTTTGCTGCGAACTACAAGAGCCGGTTCTCAGTTTTGAAAGAGCCGATGCCTCAGCCGCCCCACACAGCTCTGATTTGCTGTGTAATAAAGGGCGCTGAAGCATGCTGGGAGATGTAGTCCTCTTGCAGCTTGTAGGAGTGTATGGGGCGGAGCAGAGCAGTAGCAGGAGGGATTGCCCCAGTCAGAGAAGCAGTCTGGAGTTGTCATGGAGACGGGGGCGGGGCTTCTACTCCGATTCTGAGTGGTGTCTAGTGATATTTAATGAAGAGCCGATTCAGAGCCGGCTCTTTAATGGGAGCCGATTCAGAAGAGCCGATTCTCCGAGTAGAGACGGAATTCCCATCACTATTTTGAACATAAATAAGTTGCAATCTTGTATGTCCACATAGACCCAAACTACTCAGCACCGCCACTCAGACGAACAGATCAACGTCACTTCCTGTGTGAAATTAGGAGCCCAGTGAAGCAAGCAGTATTTAAAGCAGCGGCTGCATTGGATTGGACCATTTCCAAATTGCCACATTTCCATAAAATTTGCATAAACTTTGATCTCATTAAAGAGAACCCGTACTGAAAAAAAGGGCACGGGGGGAACCGAGAGCCCAATATAGTGTATGTATTATGTATTGAGTAAATTGGAGATATCGGAGTATACTACACCGATATCTCCAATTTACTCAATACATAATACATCCTGTAATTACCAGTCCCTTCTACCAATCTACCGATACATACTATATTAAACCTACTAATCATACCCAATACTGCCGCACTATATATACTCCCATCTCATTATGTTAATTGCGAACCCTAAATCAACATACTCACCCATACTAAACCATATCGTTGTTATGTGTAAAATCATATATACACTTATAGTTCTCAGACATGCTTCCGTCTATGTCATTTATAGTGTGATACTCCGTACGTTTATTGCCTGATGAAGCGGGATTGTGCCCGTGAAACGCGTTGCGAATTGTTTGTGGAGTATGTGACTAAATTGTCTTTTTCTCAAGCGACAATTTCATGTCCTTTTTGGAGTGACCGGTCCACCACTGCCACCCGAATGTTTTAAACTTTTTAGCGTACTGTTATCCTTTTGGCGCCTCTGTACATCTTATTACCTTGGGAGAGGGAATCCTCTGGATCCCAACGAGGCTTCCCCCATCCTCCGCAGTCCCACGGTGGTCTCACTGTGCCCCTCGTAAGCCACAGCCGACAATTTGTCAGGCTGTGGCTAACTGCAGGGCCGGGCCGAGGCAAGAGAGGCTCCAGCCTCAGGGCGCAGTGTAGGAGTGGGCGCACAACTCACTCAGCTATAATTCCCCTATTGTGTTTGAAGCAGAGAGAAATAAGAAAAGGGGATACATGGCAGTGACTGCAAGCCAGATAACTAGAGATTAAGGAGCTGGGGGCCCTGAGGCTGGGGTGGAAGGAATGGAGGGGCGTTCTTTGGTGTCTCAGCCTTCGGTGCTGGAGGACCTTGTCCCAGCTCTGGCTGACTGTAACGCAGGCGCAGTAGCGCTTGCAATATATACCTTCCCCGGCTCCAGCGCAGGCGCAGTAGATTGGCCCCGTCTGGGATCGGCTAGTTCCGCCTGATCCGAGCCGAGAGCCGCTACTGCGCCTGCGCTGGAGCCGGGAAGGTAAATATTTACATGGTCACCATTCGGAGCATCCTAGAGAGACCACCGTGGGATGGAGGAGGACGGGGGAAGCCTAAATCGGATGCAGAGGCTTCTCCCTCCTGAGATAAGTACCCCCAAGGGGCCCCTTTTCTCATTACAAGTTCTCTTTAAATGGCAACTCAGCCCTATACAATAGTAATCAAATCTATAAAACAAACCGGGAGGTGGGAGGAAGGAGGGGTTGACAAGTATTACTTACCTTTTGGGGGCTTCTCCCTAGCCCCGCGCGTCTGTATGCGCTCTGCCATCTTCTCCTTGCAGATCTGCAGCTACAGCTTGTTTGAAGAACCCATGGCTGTGTCACGGGTGCCACAATGCATGCTGGGAGATGTAGTACTTCAATGTAAGTACATCTCCGGACATGCATTGCAGCAGTTGGGGCAAACAACACCACCACGGGGGCTTGAAACTGCTGCTGCAGCAGGTCTGGCTGGAGAAAACAGAGGAACTGAAAGATGGGAGGGGGGGGGTCAGTTTTGACCGCTGTTTTTTCCATTTAGGTTTTTGGGTTTTTTGTTATTAAAATTACATCCCCCCATTCACCAACCTGGTCTTGTGCAGAGAGGCAGGCATGTGGTGGAAGAGGACTAGATTTTTACCTGCCGCATCACTGCCCACTGATACCTTCCAGTTCCTGGCTGACAAAACATTTTAAAGTTCTGTCCGGGAACAGGGAGATACAGATTGGGCATCACAAGTGCCAGCAGCAGGGACAGAGGCAGCGAGAGGGTAAGAGGGGTAAGTGTGCATCCCGTCCTCCCCAACAGCCACACTGACCCTCCCGCCCAGCGCAGCAGCAGGAATCTACCCTCCCTTCCTCTCACCCACCCACCAGCATATACCATAAAAACAATTATCCATTGGGGAGCAGACATTTCTGGACACACCCCTGGATGTGAGGCAAGGGAGCAGCCCCCGGAAGATGGTAAGTAATGCATGAGAACCCCCCACCACCCCACCCATGGCCTACTCTTTCACATTAGAGCAGATTTTCTGCGTTTCAACGCAAAGGGTAAAGTTTGCGTTACCCAAGGTGAAATGAAAGTCCATAGACTTTCATTTTAGCTTTCACATATAACACAGCCTTTTTGTGCGTTGCGTTACACTGCACCCAGGCGCATTTTTTTGGCCGACGCTAGCTTTATGCGTTACAATGTTAGTCAATGTAAAACGCACACTATGCGCGTTTTTAATCCGTTAACGCAGGCAATCAGTCCCAGAATGCAACAGAGGAACAATGTAGAAAGTTGAAAACTAAAAGAAAAAAAAATTGCCTGCGTTTTTCTATGTGCTGTAACGCATTGAAAACGGATTAAAAGCGCACACTCACTGCAGTGATCAAAACGCATTAAAACGCATACAACAAAACGTATGCTTTGAGCATTCTCCAAAGCAAGCTCTGATGTGAAAGAGCCCTTAGGCGGCGGTACTTTTTTATATATACTGTCAATAAAGTGCTCTCCCTTTACCAATGCCTTTTGTTCACCTTGCCTTCACCGCAGCTCTGTAACCACTAGGGGAATGCCGCTCACAGAGATGTATTCTATTTATAACTGTCATTGTTTGCAGGATGCTTGCAAAATACTTTGAGGCCAAGTTCAGGCAGATTTTTATATGCATTTCTAATAAAACTGGTTTACATGAATGGTGCATAAAAAAAGGTCTCTATATAAAAAAAAGATATATCAAAAAGTTAAAGAAAAAAACAACTGCAAAACCTTTTCATAGATTTCCATGTCCTCCTCCACATCCATTTTCCGCCTGCTTATCCACCCTCTCATACTATTCTTAAGCCACAAAGGCAGGGGTGTCAAAGTCCAATACAAAGTGGGCCGAAATTGAGCTTTGGGACAAAGTCACGGGCCAACATAAATGTCTAGTGGTCGCCTCTCTCCCTGGTGTCTAATAGCCCCCTGCATCCCCTATATAGTTCCCTGAAGTTTAGTGGTCCTCCCTTCCCTATACAGCTCTCACTAGACACCAGGTAACTGCGTAGGGGAGAGAGATGTATGAGACTCCAGGGAACTGAGTAGGCGAGAGAGGTATGACAGACTCCAGTGAAATATCCAGTGAAGAAAGGGGGCCAGCAGACACCAGGGAACTGTGTAGGTGAGGGAGGTTTGACAGACTCCAGTGAAATATCTAGTGAAGAAAGGGGGCCACTAGACACCAGGGAACTGTGTAGGTGAGAGAGGTATGGCACTAGACACCAGGGAACTGTGTCGGGGAGAGAGGTATGGCACTAGACACCAGGTAACTGTGTAGGGGAGAGAGGTATGGCACTAGACACCAGGTAACTGTGTAGGGGAGAGAGGTATGGCACTAGACACCAGGGAACTGTGTAGGGGAGAGAGGTATGGCACTAGACACCAGGGAACTGTGTAGGTGAGGGAGGTATGACAGACTCCAGTGAAATATCTAGTGAAGAAAGGGGGCCACTAGACACCAGGGAACTGTGTAGGGGAGAGAGGTATGGCACTAGAAACCAGGGAACTGTGTCGGGGAGAGAGGTATGGCACTAGACACCAGGTAACTGTGTAGGGGAGAGAGGTATGGCACTAGACACCAGGGAACTGTGTAGGGGAGAGAGGTATGGCACTAGACACCAGGGAACTGTGTAGGTGAGGGAGGTATGACAGACTCCAGTGAAATATCTAGTGAAGAAAGGGGGCCACTAGACACCAGGGAACTGTGTAGGGGAGAGAGGTATGGCACTAGACACCAGGGAACTGTGTCGGGGAGAGAGGTATGGCACTAGACACCAGGTAACTGTGTAGGGGAGAGAGGTATGGCACTAGACACCAGGGAACTGTGTAGGGGAGAGAGGTATGGCACTAGACACCAGGGAACTGTGTCGAGGAGAGAGGTATGGCACTAGACACCAGGTAACTGTGTAGGGGAGAGAGGTATGGCACTAGACACCAGGGAACTGTGTAGGGGAGAGAGGTATGGCACTAGACACCAGGGAACTGTGTCGGGGAGAGAGGTATGGCACTAGACACCAGGTAACTGTGTAGGGGAGAGAGGTATGGCACTAGACACCAGGGAACTGTGTAGGGGAGAGAGGTATGGCACTAGACACCAGGGAACTGTGTCGAGGAGAGAGGTATGGCACTAGACACCAGGGAACTGTGTAGGGGAGAGAGGTATGGCACTAGACACCAGGGAACTGTGTAGGGGAGAGAGGTATGGCACTAGACACCAGGGAACTGTGTCAGGGAGAGAGGTATGGCACTAGACACCAGGTAACTGTGTAGGGGAGAGAGGTATGGCACTAGACACCAGGGAACTGTGTCAGGGAGAGAGGTATGGCACTAGACACCAGGGAACTGTGTAGGGGAGAGAGGTATGGCACTAGACACCAGGGAACTGTGTAGGGGAGAGAGGTATGGCACTAGACACCAGGGAACTGTGTAGGGGAGAGAGGTATGGCACTAGACACCAGGGAACTGTGTAGGGGAGAGAGGTATGGCACTAGACACCAGGGAACTGTGTAGGGGAGAGAGGTATGGCACTAGACACCAGGGAACTGTGTCAGGGAGAGAGGTATGGCACTGCATCCCCTATATAGTTCCCTGAAGTTTAGTGGTCCTCCCTTCCCTATACAGCTCTCACTAGACACCAGGTAACTGCGTAGGGGAGAGAGATGTATGAGACTCCAGGGAACTGAGTAGGCGAGAGAGGTATGACAGACTCCAGTGAAATATCCAGTGAAGAAAGGGGGCCAGCAGACACCAGGGAACTGTGTAGGTGAGGGAGGTATGACAGACTCCAGTGAAATATCTAGTGAAGAAAGGGGGCCACTAGACACCAGGGAACTGTGTAGGGGAGAGAGGTATGGCACTAGACACCAGGGAACTGTGTCGGGGAGAGAGGTATGGCACTAGACACCAGGTAACTGTGTAGGGGAGAGAGGTATGGCACTAGACACCAGGGAACTGTGTAGGGGAGAGAGGTATGGCACTAGACACCAGGGAACTGTGTCGAGGAGAGAGGTATGGCACTAGACACCAGGGAACTGTGTAGGGGAGAGAGGTATGGCACTAGACACCAGGTAACTGTGTAGGGGAGAGAGGTATGGCACTAGACACCAGGGAACTGTGTAGGGGAGAGAGGTATGGCACTAGACACCAGGGAACTGTGTCGGGGAGAGAGGTATGGCACTAGACACCAGGTAACTGTGTAGGGGAGAGAGGTATGGCACTAGACACCAGGGAACTGTGTAGGGGAGAGAGGTATGGCACTAGACACCAGGGAACTGTGTCGAGGAGAGAGGTATGGCACTAGACACCAGGGAACTGTGTAGGGGAGAGAGGTATGGCACTAGACACCAGGGAACTGTGTAGGGGAGAGAGGTATGGCACTAGACACCAGGGAACTGTGTCAGGGAGAGAGGTATGGCACTAGACACCAGGTAACTGTGTAGGGGAGAGAGGTATGGCACTAGACACCAGGGAACTGTGTCAGGGAGAGAGGTATGGCACTAGACACCAGGGAACTGTGTAGGGGAGAGAGGTATGGCACTAGACACCAGGGAACTGTGTAGGGGAGAGAGGTATGGCACTAGACACCAGGGAACTGTGTAGGGGAGAGAGGTATGGCACTAGACACCAGGGAACTGTGTAGGGGAGAGAGGTATGGCACTAGACACCAGGGAACTGTGTAGGGGAGAGAGGTATGGCACTAGACACCAGGGAACTGTGTCAGGGAGAGAGGTATGGCACTAGACACCAGGTAACTGTGTAGGGGAGAGAGGTATGGCACTAGACACCAGGAAACTGTGTCAGGGAGAGAGGTATGGCACTAGACACCAGGGAACTGTGTAGGGGAGAGAGGTATGGCACTAGACACCAGGGAACTGTGTCAGGGAGAGAGGTATGGCACTAGACACCAGGGAACTGTGTAGGGGAAAGAGGTATGGCACTAGACACCAGGGAACTGTGTAGGGGAGAGAGGTATGGCACTAGACACCAGGGAACTGTGTCAGGGAGAGAGGTATGGCACTAGACACCAGGGAACTGTGTCGGGGAGAGAGGTATGGCACTAGACACCAGGTAACTGTGTAGGGGAAAGAGGTATGGCACTAGACACCAGGGAACTGTGTAGGGGAGAGAGGTATGGCACTAGACACCAGGGAACTGTGTCAGGGAGAGAGGTATGGCACTAGACACCAGGGAACTGTGTCGGGGAGAGAGGTATGGCACTAGACACCAGGTAACTGTGTAGGGCAGGGCCGGTCCGAGGCATAGGCTGGAGAGGCTCCAGCCTCAGGGCGCAGTGTAGGAGGGGGCGCACAATTCATTCAGTTGTCATTCCTAATTGTGTATGAAGCAGAAAGAAATAAGAAAAGGGGATATATAGCAGTGACTGCAAGCCAGATAACTAGAGATTAAGGTGTTGGGGAGGTTGTGGGCCCTGTGGCGCCTCTTAGTCTAATAGCAATCAGTGTGTGACGGGTGGGGTGGGAGGGATGGAGGGGCGCACTTTGGTGTCTCAGCCTTGGGTGCTGGAGGACCTTGTCCCGGCTCTGGTGTAGGGGAGAGAGGTATGGCACTAGACACCAGGGAACTGTGTAGGGGAGAGAGGTATGGCACTAGACACCAGGGAACTGTGTAGGGGAGAGAGGTATGGCACTAGACACCAGGGAACTGTGTAGGGGAGAGAGGTATGGCACTAGACACCAGGGAACTGTGTAGGGGAGAGAGGTATGGCACTAGACACCAGGGAACTGTGCAGGGGAGAGAGGTATGGCACTAGACACCAGGGAACTGTGTAGGGGAGAGAGGTATGGCACTAGACACCAGGGAACTGTGTAGGGGAGAGAGGTATGGCACTAGACACCAGGGAACTGTGTAGGGGAGAGAGGTATGGCACTAGACACCAGGGAACTGTGTAGGGGAGAGAGGTATGGCACTAGACACCAGGGAACTGTGTAGGGGAGAGAGGTATGGCAGTAGACACCAGGGAACTGTGTAGGGGAGAGAGGTATGGCACTAGACACCAGGGAACTGTGTCGAGGAGAGAGGTATGGCACTAGACACCAGGGAACTGTGTAGGGGAGAGAGGTATGGCACTAGACACCAGGGAACTGTGTAGGGGAGAGAGGTATGGCACTAGACACCAGGGAACTGTGTAGGGGAGAGAGGTATGGCACTAGACACCAGGGAACTGTGTAGGGGAGAGAGGTATGGCACTAGACACCAGGGAACTGTGCAGGGGAGAGAGGTATGGCACTAGACACCAGGGAACTGTGTAGGGGAGAGAGGTATGGCACTAGACACCAGGGAACTGTGTAGCGGAGAGAGGTATGGCACTAGACACCAGGGAACTGTGTAGCGGAGAGAGGTATGGCACTAGACACCAGGGAACTGTGTAGGGGAGAGAGGTATGGCACTAGACACCAGGGAACTGTGTAGGGGAGAGAGGTATGGCACTAGACACCAGGGAACTGTGTCGAGGAGAGAGGTATGGCACTAGACACCAGGGAACTGTGTAGGGGAGAGAGGTATGGCACTAGACACCAGGGAACTGTGTAGCGGAGAGAGGTATGGCACTAGACACCAGGGAACTGTGTAGCGGAGAGAGGTATGGCACTAGACACCAGGGAACTGTGTATGGGAGAGAGGTATGGCACTAGACACCAGGTAACTGTGTAGGGGAGAGAGGTATGGCACTAGACACCAAGGGAACTGTGTAGGGGAGAGAGGTATGGCACTAGACACCAGGGAACTGTGTAGGGGAGAGAGGTATGGCACTAGACACCAGGGAACTGTGTAGGGGAGAGAGGTATGGCACTAGACACCAGGGAACTGTGTCAGGGAGAGAGGTATGGCACTAGACACCAGGTAACTGTGTAGGGGAGAGAGGTATGGCACTAGACACCAGGGAACTGTGTAAGGGAGAGAGGTATGGCACTAGACACCAGGGAACTGTGTAGGGGAGAGAGGTATGGCACTAGACACCAGGGAACTGTGTAGGGGAGAGAGGTATGGCACTAGACACCAGGGAACTGTGTAGGGGAGAGAGGTATGGCACTAGACACCAGGGAACTGTGTAGGGGAGAGAGGTATGGCACTAGACACCAGGGAACTGTGTCAGGGAGAGAGGTATGGCACTGCATCCCCTATATAGTTCCCTGAAGTTTAGTGGTCCTCCCTTCCCTATACAGCTCTCACTAGACACCAGGTAACTGCATAGGGGAGAGAGATGTATGAGACTCCAGGGAACTGAGTAGGCGAGAGAGGTATGACAGACTCCAGTGAAATATCCAGTGAAGAAAGGGGGCCAGCAGACACCAGGGAACTGTGTAGGTGAGGGAGGTATGACAGACTCCAGTGAAATATCTAGTGAAGAAAGGGGGCCACTAGACACCAGGGAACTGTGTAGGGGAGAGAGGTATGGCACTAGACACCAGGGAACTGTGTCGGGGAGAGAGGTATGGCACTAGACACCAGGTAACTGTGTAGGGGAGAGAGGTATGGCACTAGACACCAGGGAACTGTGTAGGGGAGAGAGGTATGGCACTAGACACCAGGGAACTGTGTCGAGGAGAGAGGTATGGCACTAGACACCAGGGAACTGTGTAGGGGAGAGAGGTATGGCACTAGACACCAGGTAACTGTGTAGGGGAGAGAGGTATGGCACTAGACACCAGGGAACTGTGTAGGGGAGAGAGGTATGGCACTAGACACCAGGGAACTGTGTCGGGGAGAGAGGTATGGCACTAGACACCAGGTAACTGTGTAGGGGAGAGAGGTATGGCACTAGACACCAGGGAACTGTGTAGGGGAGAGAGGTATGGCACTAGACACCAGGGAACTGTGTCGAGGAGAGAGGTATGGCACTAGACACCAGGGAACTGTGTAGGGGAGAGAGGTATGGCACTAGACACCAGGGAACTGTGTAGGGGAGAGAGGTATGGCACTAGACACCAGGGAACTGTGTCAGGGAGAGAGGTATGGCACTAGACACCAGGGAACTGTGTAGGGGAGAGAGGTATGGCACTAGACACCAGGGAACTGTGTAGGGGAGAGAGGTATGGCACTAGACACCAGGGAACTGTGTCAGGGAGAGAGGTATGGCACTAGACACCAGGTAACTGTGTAGGGGAGAGAGGTATGGCACTAGACACCAGGGAACTGTGTCAGGGAGAGAGGTATGGCACTAGACACCAGGGAACTGTGTAGGGGAGAGAGGTATGGCACTAGACACCAGGGAACTGTGTAGGGGAGAGAGGTATGGCACTAGACACCAGGGAACTGTGTAGGGGAGAGAGGTATGGCACTAGACACCAGGGAACTGTGTAGGGGAGAGAGGTATGGCACTAGACACCAGGGAACTGTGTAGGGGAGAGAGGTATGGCACTAGACACCAGGGAACTGTGTCAGGGAGAGAGGTATGGCACTAGACACCAGGTAACTGTGTAGGGGAGAGAGGTATGGCACTAGACACCAGGAAACTGTGTCAGGGAGAGAGGTATGGCACTAGACACCAGGGAACTGTGTAGGGGAGAGAGGTATGGCACTAGACACCAGGGAACTGTGTCAGGGAGAGAGGTATGGCACTAGACACCAGGGAACTGTGTAGGGGAAAGAGGTATGGCACTAGACACCAGGGAACTGTGTACGGGAGAGAGGTATGGCACTAGACACCAGGGAACTGTGTCAGGGAGAGAGGTATGGCACTAGACACCAGGGAACTGTGTCGGGGAGAGAGGTATGGCACTAGACACCAGGTAACTGTGTAGGGGAAAGAGGTATGGCACTAGACACCAGGGAACTGTGTAGGGGAGAGAGGTATGGCACTAGACACCAGGGAACTGTGTCAGGGAGAGAGGTATGGCACTAGACACCAGGGAACTGTGTCGGGGAGAGAGGTATGGCACTAGACACCAGGTAACTGTGTAGGGCAGGGCCGGTCCGAGGCATAGGCTGGAGAGGCTCCAGCCTCAGGGCGCAGTGTAGGAGGGGGCGCACAATTCATTCAGTTGTCATTCCTAATTGTGTATGAAGCAGAAAGAAATAAGAAAAGGGGATATATAGCAGTGACTGCAAGCCAGATAACTAGAGATTAAGGTGTTGGGGAGGTTGTGGGCCCTGTGGCGCCTCTTAGTCTAATAGCAATCAGTGTGTGACGGGTGGGGTGGGAGGGATGGAGGGGCGCACTTTGGTGTCTCAGCCTTGGGTGCTGGAGGACCTTGTCCCGGCTCTGGTGTAGGGGAGAGAGGTATGGCACTGGACACCAGGGAACTGTGTAGGGGAGAGAGGTATGGCACTAGACACCAGGGAACTGTGTAGGGGAGAGAGGTATGGCACTAGACACCAGGGAACTGTGTAGGGGAGAGAGGTATGGCACTAGACACCAGGGAACTGTGTAGGGGAGAGAGGTATGGCACTAGACACCAGGGAACTGTGCAGGGGAGAGAGGTATGGCACTAGACACCAGGGAACTGTGTAGGGGAGAGAGGTATGGCACTAGACACCAGGGAACTGTGTAGGGGAGAGAGGTATGGCACTAGACACCAGGGAACTGTGTAGGGGAGAGAGGTATGGCACTAGACACCAGGGAACTGTGTAGGGGAGAGAGGTATGGCACTAGACACCAGGGAACTGTGTAGGGGAGAGAGGTATGGCAGTAGACACCAGGGAACTGTGTAGGGGAGAGAGGTATGGCACTAGACACCAGGGAACTGTGTCGAGGAGAGAGGTATGGCACTAGACACCAGGGAACTGTGCAGGGGAGAGAGGTATGGCACTAGACACCAGGGAACTGTGTAGGGGAGAGAGGTATGGCACTAGACACCAGGGAACTGTGTAGGGGAGAGAGGTATGGCACTAGACACCAGGGAACTGTGTAGGGGAGAGAGGTATGGCACTAGACACCAGGGAACTGTGCAGGGGAGAGAGGTATGGCACTAGACACCAGGGAACTGTGTAGGGGAGAGAGGTATGGCACTAGACACCAGGGAACTGTGTAGCGGAGAGAGGTATGGCACTAGACACCAGGGAACTGTGTAGCGGAGAGAGGTATGGCACTAGACACCAGGGAACTGTGTAGGGGAGAGAGGTATGGCACTAGACACCAGGGAACTGTGTAGGGGAGAGAGGTATGGCACTAGACACCAGGGAACTGTGTCGAGGAGAGAGGTATGGCACTAGACACCAGGGAACTGTGTAGGGGAGAGAGGTATGGCACTAGACACCAGGGAACTGTGTAGCGGAGAGAGGTATGGCACTAGACACCAGGGAACTGTGTAGGGGAGAGAGGTATGGCACTAGACACCAGGGAACTGTGTAGGGGAGAGAGGTATGGCACTAGACACCAGGGAACTGTGTAGGGGAGAGAGGTATGGCACTAGACACCAGGGAACTGTGTAGGGGAGAGAGGTATGGCACTAGACACCAGGGAACTGTGCAGGGGAGAGAGGTATGGCACTAGACACCAGGGAACTGTGTAGGGGAGAGAGGTATGGCACTAGACACCAGGGAACTGTGTAGGGGAGAGAGGTATGGCACTAGACACCAGGGAACTGTGTAGGGGAGAGAGGTATGGCACTAGACACCAGGGAACTGTGTAGGGGAGAGAGGTATGGCACTAGACACCAGGGAACTGTGTAGGGGAGAGAGGTATGGCAGTAGACACCAGGGAACTGTGTAGGGGAGAGAGGTATGGCACTAGACACCAGGGAACTGTGTCGAGGAGAGAGGTATGGCACTAGACACCAGGGAACTGTGCAGGGGAGAGAGGTATGGCACTAGACACCAGGGAACTGTGTAGGGGAGAGAGGTATGGCACTAGACACCAGGGAACTGTGTAGGGGAGAGAGGTATGGCACTAGACACCAGGGAACTGTGTAGGGGAGAGAGGTATGGCACTAGACACCAGGGAACTGTGCAGGGGAGAGAGGTATGGCACTAGACACCAGGGAACTGTGTAGGGGAGAGAGGTATGGCACTAGACACCAGGGAACTGTGTAGCGGAGAGAGGTATGGCACTAGACACCAGGGAACTGTGTAGCGGAGAGAGGTATGGCACTAGACACCAGGGAACTGTGTAGGGGAGAGAGGTATGGCACTAGACACCAGGGAACTGTGTAGGGGAGAGAGGTATGGCACTAGACACCAGGGAACTGTGTCGAGGAGAGAGGTATGGCACTAGACACCAGGGAACTGTGTAGGGGAGAGAGGTATGGCACTAGACACCAGGGAACTGTGTAGCGGAGAGAGGTATGGCACTAGACACCAGGGAACTGTGTAGCGGAGAGAGGTATGGCACTAGACACCAGGGAACTGTGTATGGGAGAGAGGTATGGCACTAGACACCAGGTAACTGTGTAGGGGAGAGAGGTATGGCACTAGACACCAAGGGAACTTTGTAGGGGAGAGAGGTATGGCACTAGACACCAGGTAACTGTGTCGGGGAGAGAGGTATGGCACTAGACACCAAGGGAACTGTGTAGGGGAGAGAGGTATGGCACTAGACACCAGGGAACTGTGTAGGGGAGAGAGGTATGGCACTAGACACCAGGGAACTGTGTAGGGGAGAGAGGTATGGCACTAGACACCAGGGAACTGTGAAGGGGAGAGAGGTATGGCACTAGACACCAGGGAACTGTGTAGGGGAGAGAGATGTATGACAGACTCCAGGGAACTGTGTAGGTGTGATATGACATTAGACTCCAGTGAGATATCTAGTGAAGAAAGGGGGCCACTAGACACCAGGGAACTGTGTAGGGGAGAGAGGTATGGCACTAGACACCAGGGAACTGTGTAGGGGAGAGAGGTATGGCACTAGACACCAGGGAACTGTGTCGGGGAGAGAGGTATGGCACTAGACACCAGGGAACTGTGTAGGGGAGAGAGGTATGGCACTAGACACCAGGGAACTGTGTAGGCGAGAGAGGTATGGCACTAGACACCAGGGAACTGTGTAGGGGTGAGAGGTATGGCACTAGACACCAGGGAACTGTGTAGGGGAGAGAGGTATGGCACTAGACACCAGGGAACTGTGTAGGGGAGGGAGGTATGGCACTAGACACCAGGGAACTGTGTAGGTGAGAGAGGTATGGCACTAGACACCAGGGAACTGTGTAGGGGAGAGAGGTATGGCACTAGACACCAGGGAACTGTGTCGGGGAGAGAGGTATGGCACTAGACACCAGGGAACTGTGTAGGGGAGAGAGGTATGGCACTAGACACCAGAGAACTGTGTAGGGGAGGGAGGTATGGCACTAGACACCAGGGAACTGTGTAGGGGAGAGAGATGTATGACAGACTCCAGGGAACTGTGTAGGGGAGAGAGGTATGGCACTAGACACCAGGGAACTGTGTAGGGGTGAGAGGTATGGCACTAGACACCAGGGAACTGTGTAGGGGAGAGAGGTATGGCACTAGACACCAGGGAACTGTGTAGGGGAGGGAGGTATGGCACTAGACACCAGGGAACTGTGTAGGGGAGAGAGATGTATGACAGACTCCAGGGAACTGTGTAGGTGAGATATGACATTAGACTCCAGTGAAATATCTAGTGAAGAAAGGGGGCCACTAGACACCAGGGAACTGTGAAGGCGAGGAAGGTATGGCAGACTGCATGGAACTGTCTAGTGGAGGGAGGGGGCCACTAGACATCGGGGAACTCTATGGGGGGAGGGGGGGTCATTAGACATCAAGGTTGGCCAACAACTTGGTCCCAGTTTTCAATTTCGGCCCACTGTGCATTTAAGTGTGACACTCCAGCGTATATCAACTTATAGGGAAATACAGCAGTAAACAGGAAACCAAACATCATCATAAGCTGGACTGGGTGACAGTTCAGCTCTCTAGAAATAGCAGCTGTGAGTTTCCTGCAATTCCTGTTATTACTGTGCGCACACGAGCAGCCCTGCTGAGGAGGCCGGACGTGATGTGACAAAGAAAAGTTTGTTAAAAGAAGAAGAGTTGAAGAGTGACGTCAGCATAGTTTGCTTAGTGCAGTGGGCAAGTCCAAGACCACAGAGGGAAGGCCTTACAAAAAAGATGAGTCAGGCAAAAATCCTCTTCATTTATTTGACATATCAGCATAGCCAAAACGCCACATTCCCACGGCAGTGCAATGTTATTAAACCCCCCAAATAACGGGGCAAAATTCCACAACTTTCCAGGTTGGGGATTTTGCTGCCCGGGGAGGCAGAGCTTTGCGCTGTGGCTCTGCCTCCAGTCGTGTCAATCTCCATGTCTCCCCGCCCCTCTCAATGAAAGAAGACTAAGAGGGGCGGGGAGAGGCGGCGATCAGTGGGGAATGACGCAAGTAGAGGCAGAGCTACAGCACAAAGCTCTGCCTTTATCAGGAAGCGATCTCCGAATTTTGCCCTGCGGATTTGGGGGGGTTTAATTACATTGTTCTGCCGCGGGAATGCAGCGTTTTAGCTATGCACATATTGCTGAAGATAAATGTCAAATAAAACGAAGATTTTTAGAAGGCTTCAGTCTCTCTTTAAGTGGGTACACTTACACACAAATGTCACCTGCTGACATCTGGAATTGTCCGGCTGTTCAGTGCTGAGTGTTGTACAAATGCGCTGTATGGCTTGAGCCTCACAAGGCATTCTGTTGCTATGGAGAGTGGAGGAGGGATGATGGCATAATGCTTAATGGAGCAGCTTCCAGCGAGATGGGTGAGGAGGCAACACTGCACACGGTCAAGACGATCCAAACATTCGCACAAAGATGATCCACATGTCTGTATAGCCCTTGTGTCCCCAAATGCAACCACCTTCAAGTGATCCTGAGCCGAAGCTGGGGTTCATAATCACATACTTGCCATGAATAGAGGGAAGCTTCAGAATCCTATTGTGGCTTTTCTCACTCTTCTGAAGCCCCCCTCCATTGCAGAGCAAAGACCCCTCCACATCAGGGCCCCTAAGCTCCTCTTCCTACATCATGGGTGCGCACTAGCCACGTGATTCCGCCCGTGCATGCATAGTAGTATAGAGCACAGCCGGACATGATACAGGAAGAGGAGATGCGTGGCCCCGATGTGATTAGCGACAATTATTATTATTGTTTGATTTATAAAGCGCCAACATATTACTGACAGATGTAACATGATGGATAAAATGCATAACAGAGAGCAAGCTATGAAACGAATAACAAAATCCAAGACACAAAAGGGGGCGAGAGCCCTGCCCTTGGGAGCTTACAATCTAAAGGAATGGGGGGGGGGGAACAAGAGGCGGGGGGAGTATACAGTATACATACATCATTAGGTTAATTAGTAAGGAGTAAAACTAGACATGAGGTCGAAAGGTTAATGGCCTAAGTTAGAGCATATGCTTGTTGGAAAAGGTGAGTTTTGAGAGAGCGTTTAAAGATTGCAAAGGAGGGAGAGTGGCAGATGTGCTGTGGAAGGGCATTCCAGAGGAGGGGTGAGGCACGTGTGAAGTCTTGTATACATGAATGTGAGGAGGTAATTTTGGAAGAGGACTAGCTGATGACCCGGCGTTGCCCAGGTATATATTTAACTGGTGTTGGCTCCGCCCACTTTTTCCTAACCCTAACACACAATTACTCAATGACCAAGTTTGTGAGTTTTGGGGTCTTTGGCATCAATACATTGTATATGCCCACAGAAATTAAACAAATCAGATTGGCTGTTTGTGGCTCCTCCCCTCTCCAGCATTTGAACCCGTCACCCAATGACCAACTATAGCAGGTTTAAGGCATCTGCTATTAACAGTGTAAAAATGGCAGCAATTTAAATATTCCCCTTGACAATCAACAGGTGTATTTTGTTTGGCTATTATAGGCTCCACCCATATCCGTGAATATTAATCTCAGTCACCCAGTGACCATCTGGGCAAAGTCGGAGATCCCTGCCAATAACGGTGTAAGAATGGCTGCTGTTTATATTTTCCTAGTGAAATTTGTTTTTGGCTCCACCCACTTTTTCTAACACTAATACACAGTCACTCAATGACCAAGTTTGTAAGCTTTGGGGTCCTTAGCATCAATCATTTGTATTTTCCCAGTGAAATGAAACAAAGTAGATTGGCTGTTTGCGGCCCGCTCCTTTTTCTGAATTTGAACCCCAGTGACCCAATGACCAACTGTACCAGGTTTGAGGCTTGTGCTATTAACAGTGCAAGAATGGCAGCAATTTTAATATTCCCCTTGAAAATCAACAGGCAAATTTTGAGTAGCTTTTTTAGGCTCCACCCACTTTCCTGAAAATTAATCCCAGTCACCCAGTAACCAACTGTGCAAAGTTTGAGAACCCTGTCATTTACCGTGAAGAAGGGCTGCAGTTTACATTTCCCAGTGAAATTTGTTTTTGGCTCCATCCACTTTTTTGTAACCTGGACACACAGTCACTCAATTACCAAGTTTGTGAGCTTTCATTTTCCTGACATCAAAAATGTGTGAATGGAAGCAGTTTATCCATCTGATTGGCTGTTTGTGGCTCCACCTCTTTAGTGAATTTGAACCCCAGTCACCCAATGATCAACTGTAGTAAGTCTGAAGCATCTGCCATTAACAGTGTAAGAATGGCAGCAGTTTAAATATTGCCCTTGAAAATCAATAGGTGAATTTTGATTGGCTATTGTAGGCTCCACCCACTTTCCTGAATAGTAATCCCAGTCACCCAGTGACCAAGTGTGGCAAGTTTGAGAACCCTGCGATTAACAGTGTAAGAATGACTGAAATTTGATTGGCAGTTTTATTCTCTGCCCACTTTTCCTGGATTTGTAACTTCAGTCACCAAGTGACCAACTCTGCCAAGTGTGGGGACTCTGGCTTGATTACTGTGAGAATGGCAGCCTTTTACATATTTTCCATTGACATGAATAGATGGAATCTGATTGGCTGTTTGTAGCTCCGCCCAGGTGTGCAGGGGAGACGCGAGACCCCCAGAACATATCATCCCAGGTAGTAAGGGATCTGTATACCAAGGCATTTGAGTGATCGCAGCACATACTGTATACACAAGCACATACACCCGATTTTATCTGGTTCAGCACAGCAGTGCCGAAAATCTCATGCATCCGAGCAACGTTCACCTCCCATTCATTCGCCAATAACTTTATTGCTACTTATCACAATGAATTGATCTATATCTTGTTTTTTCCGCCACTAATTAGGCTTTCTTTGGGTAGTACATTTTGCTAAGAATTATTTTTTTCTAAATCCATTTTAACAGGAAGATTAAGAAAGAAATGAAAAAAATTCATTATTTCTCAGTTTTTGGCCATTATAGTTTGAAATTAATATACACTACCGTAATTAAAACTCATGTATTTTATTTGCCCATCTGTCCTAGTTATTACACCATTTAAACGATGTCCCTATCACAATTTATGGTGCCGATATTTCATTTAGGAATAAAGGTGCATTTTTTCAATTTGCGTCCATCACTATTTATAAGCTTATAATTTTAAATAATATAATAACATACTCTCTTGACGTGCATATTTAAAAAGTTCAGACCCTTGGGTAACTATTTATGTTGTTTTTTTATTGTATTTTTTGTATTTTTTTTTTAATAAAAAATGTATGTGGTTAATTTTTGGTGTGGGAGGGAAACTGCTTATTTTATATGTAAAATAATATAATTTTTTAATCAAAAATGTATGTGGGTGCAGTTTACTATTTGGCCACAAGATGGCCACAGTGAAAAAAGACCTGGATGCGAACGATCTCGCATCCAGGAACTAAAAATCAGAGGAGTTGTTTCCTGGGGGCAGAAATACCGCGCTCTCTGGATAGAAAGCGTCGGTATTTCTGCGGGGAAGTTAGATCGGTGAATGGGAATTATATTCCCATTCACTGATCGGGGGGCTAGTGGCGGGTGCGCGCGCGGGCACGCGCCCGATCGCGCGCACCACGCAGGGAAAGCAGCAGTGCCTATCTGGACGAGGAAGCTCGTCCAGATAGGCCGAACTGGATATATATGGTATATAGATAAATGAAGCTTGTGTTCAGATCTGAAGTTGCAATTGGGTTGGTATCTGGAAACTAGTGAGGAGATGTACAGGGGAGAGAGATTGTGGAGAGCTTTGTAGGTTAGGGTTAAGAATTTGAACTGGATCTTCTGGGTAATTGGTAGCCAATGAAGAGCTGGACAGAGAGGAGCCGTAGAGGAAGACAATGCCTTGTAGCTAATCTTCCGGGGAGCCGCACTCACCGACTGGGCACAGTAGAATACAGAGGGAATCCTCAACAGGATCCTGTGGCTTCCCTCTTTAACCTCCTTGCCGGTTATCCCGAACTCAGCTCGGGGTAACCTGCGTAGGAGGATTTCTCAGGCCCCGCTGGGCCGATTTTCAAACATTTTTTTTACTGCACTTTGCTAGCTGTGTGCAGTTTCCGATCACTGCTGATTCGCCGCCACCCGCCGCGCCAACACCCCTCCAGACCTCTTGCGCAGCCTGGCCAATCGGTGCCAGGCAGCGCTGAGGGGTGGATCGGGATTCCCTATGACGTCCCGACGTCCATGACGTCGGTGACGTCATCCCGCCCGGTCGCCATGGCAACCGGGGAAGCCCAGCGGGAAATCCCGTTCTGAACGGGATTTCCTGCTTACTCTGATCGCCGAAGGCGATCAGAATGGATAGGGGGATGCCGCTTGTCAGCGGCTATCATGTAGCGAGTCCTGGGCTCGCTACATGATTTAAAAAAAAAAATTACAAAAAAAGTGCTGCGCTGCCCCCTTGCCGCCAGAATTGTAACGGCAAGGGGGTTAGAGGTAAAAGAGGTAAAGCCAAATGTGTTGTCTGTTTGTGTAATAAACTTTTTCCGGCTTTTACAGGCTTAGACCTCCGTATGTGGGTAAGCTAACCTTGCCTCATTTCTTTTATTATTGATTTTTAATGATTTATACACATTGGGCGTCTCTCATCCTCCATACCAGGATATGAACGATTGTTAAACGTAAATCTAGTGTGTGTTGGAGGCTTAACATTAACCTTACCCTTACCTGATTCCTACCCCTCACCTAACACCTAAGGGCGCATTTGTCACAGAAATGCCTGGGAAGTGCCGGGAATCGCTGTGGTCACTGTCAGTATGATGCGATTCCTTTGGAATTGAACTGCCTGCTGCAGCTTTTGTGCGACATCGCTTCTATCTAGAGCCTGCTACACACCTTCAATTTTGATTGGCAGACGTTGGCCAGCTTTACCACCTCCATGTAGTATAAAAGAAGTGGTGCTCTTGTGTGACACTTACACTCAATAGAAGCTATAGAGACTTGTATTTCTTGTAGAAACCACAACGTTATTGCAGTAGCAAAACAGTTTAAAAGAAACCAGAGCTCTCATAACTAAAAACATTTATACATACCTGGGGCTTCCTCCAGCCCCTTACGCTAAGATCGATCCCACGCCGCCGTACTCAGTCTTCTCCAGCTCCGGTACCGGGTCCCTGTACTTCCGTCAGTCGCACCCAGTCTACGCAGGAGAAGTGCGCTCTTTGCGCAGCTGCTGGAGAGATACGTAGAGGGCGCACTTCTCTAAACCCAGACTGGTTTTGACTGACGGAAGCGCAGGGTCCCGGTACCGGAGCTGCAGAAGACTGACGACAGCGCCGTGTGAGTGATCCGAGCGTATGGGGCTGGAGGAAGCCCCAGGTATGTATAAATCTTTTTAGTTACGAGAGCTCTGGAACACTTTAACCACTTCAGCCTTCAGTGTTTTTTCACCTTATGCATCCGGGCATTTTTCACCTCCCATTCATTCACCGATAATTTTATCACTACTTATCACAATGAATTGATCTATATCTTGTTTTTTCCGCCATCAATTAGGCTTTCTTTGGGTGATACATTTTTGCTAAGAATTGTTTTTTTCTAAATGCATTTTAACGGGAATATTAAGAAAAAAATGGAAAAAAACATTATTTCTCAGTTTTCGGCCATTATAGCTTTAAAATAATACATGCTACCATAATTAAAACCCACGTTTTTAATTTGCCCATTTGTCCCGGTTATTATAACATTTAAATTATGTCCCTATCACAATGTATGGCGCCAATATTTTATATATCCATCCATCACTATTTACAAGCTTATAATTTAAAAAAATAATAGTAATATACCCTCTTGACATGCATATCAAAAAAATTCAGACCCTTAGGTAACTATATTTTTTTTATTGTAATTTTTGTTTTTTTTTATAAAAAAATTTATTTGGATATTTTTTTGGATGATGAGAGTTAAACAGTTAATTTTAAAGAGACTCTGTAACAAAAATTTCAGCCTTATTTCTTCTATCCTATAAGTTCCTATACCTGTTCTAATGTGGTCTGGATTACTGCAGACTTTTCTTGTTGCACTCTCTCTGTAATATATCTAATCTTCTTTTCTTTGTCAAGCTTTGTCGACCCAGAGAGGAATGCATTGCCCCTGCTGTGGTAGGGACAAGTTATGCACGCCCCCTGCACGACTGTGTGCCTCTGCTGTGATAGGGACAAGTTAAGCATGCCCTCCAGGCTCTGTGGTGTTTGTTTATTTCTCACTCACAGACAATGGCCTCAATTCACTAAGATCATGCTAGAGATAATAAGGCAAGAGAAAACTTACCTCCACACGTGAGAGAGTTATCTTACCTCTTCATTCCTTAAGTTACCTCTCCTGTAGTTAATTTACCTCCTCTGTAGTTAATTTACCTCCTCTGTAGTTAATTTACCTCCTCCTTTGTTAAGAATTCTCTTACAGCTGTCCTCAACGATGAGATGGAGGAAGATTGCGAAGATGTGGAGTCCGTTTGGGTAAATATTCATGGTGGAAATAAAAGTTGCCAATTGCTTATTGGGGTATGCTACAGGCCACCTCTTATTAATGAAGCTGCAGAACTGCGATTACTACAGCAGATTGAAAAAGCTGCAGGTAAAAATGAGGTCATAATTATGGGCGACTTCAACTTTCCAGACATTGACTGGAGTATTGAGGCTACCCATTCTGGTAAAAGCAGCAGATTTCTGGCAGCACTACAGGACAATTACTTGACTCAAATGGTAACTGAACCAACTAGGGGGAATGCGTTACTGGATCTGATCATTTCTAATAGACCAGATAATGTATCAAATGTGCAGGTTCAAGAACATTTGGGAAATAGTGATCACAACATGATAACGTTTGAGCTGGTGACTGATAGGCCACGGGGCAGCGGGACCACTAAAACTATGAACTTTAGAAAAGCAAAGTTCACTCAAATTAGGCAGGCACTAAGTTTGGTGAACTGGGATAATGTACTACAAGGGGAAGACACTGAAGGGAAATGGCAAGCTTTTAAACTTATACTCAATCAATACTGTAGTATGTATATCCCATATGGAAACAAAATGTCTAGGAATAAAAAAAGGCCTCTATGGATGAATAGAAAGGTTAAAGATAAAATGAAGAGGAAAAAGAATGCCTATAAGGTCTTAAAACAGGAGGGGACCGAGGCTGCACTAAGCAATTATAAGGAGTGCAATAAAAATTGTAAAAAAGAAATTAGGCAGGCAAAGATTGAAGCTGAAAAACAAATCGCTAAGGATATCAAATCTAACCCAAAAAAGTTTTACAAGTACATTAACTCTAAAAAAAGAAAGGTTGACTGTATAGGACTCCTAAAGGATGAGGATGGGAACTCAATGGTGGATGACCAAGGTAAGGCAGAGTTATTAAATGCTTTCTTTGCTTCTGTCTTCACAAAAGAAACAGCACTGTTGCAAACTACAGAGGCGGAAGAGTCTCAATCTTCTAACTGTAATATTAAATACTTAACGCAGGAAGAAGTGAAGGCAAGACTAAATAAATTAAAAATAGACAAGGCACCTGGCCCGGATGGCATGCATCCTCGGGTCCTAAGGGAATTAAGTTCAGTTATAGATAAACCCCTTTATCTTATCTTTTGTGACTCTCTTGCAACTGGCAGAGTCCCAGTGGATTGGCGTACAGCCCACGTTTTCCCATTATTTAAGAAGGGCAAAAAATCTGATCCAGGAAATTATAGACCTGTAAGTTTAACATCAGTTGTATGCAAACTATTTGAGGGGTTACTAAGAGATACTATACATGACTTCATAGTAGAAAATAATCTTATTTCTCAGCATCAACATGGGTTTACTAAAGACAGGTCCTGTTTGACTAACATGCTCAGCTTTTATGAGGTAGTGAATGCTAATATGGATATTGGGAATGCTGTAGATGTGATATACTTGGACTTTGCAAAGGCCTTCAACACTGTTCCCCACAAAAGTCTGGTGCAAAAGTTGAGGATGCAAGGACTGGGGAAGAGTCTGTGTTCATGGATAGGGAACTGGCTAATGGACAGAAAACAAAGAGTTGTGGTCAATGGATCATACTCAAAATGGGAGACTGTTAGCAGTGGGGTCCCACAGGGGTCTGTTCTGGGTCCAGTGCTCTTCAATTTATTTATTAATGACCTAGTAGATGCAGTAGTGAGCAATGTTGCTATTTTTGCAGATGATACAAAATTGTGCAGAATCATCAACTCTCAGGAAGATAGTGTCATATTGCAACAGGATCTGGATAGGATGGCTATATGGGCACATACATGGCAGATGAAATTCAATGTTGACAAATGTAAGGTCATGCATTTTGGACGTACTAATGGTCTAGCACCATACAAAATAAATGGGATACAGTTGGGGACATCAAACTTGGAGAAGGACTTAGGAGTACTCATTGACAACAAGTTAAATAATCGTACTCAATGCCAAGCAGCTGCAGCTAAAGCTAACAAAATTTTGGGATGCATTAAAAGGGAAATAAAAACTCGAGATGCTAGCATAATATTGCCCCTGTTTAACTCTCTAGTAAGGCCACATCTGGAATATGGAATTCAGTTCTGGGCACCACATTACAAAAAAGATATTGCAGTTTTAGAGCAGGTGCAGAGACGAGCAACAAAATTGATGCGTGGGATGGAAGGTCTCACTTATCGAGAAAGGTTAGATAAACTGGGTTTATTTAGTCTAGAGAAAAGACGCCTTAGAGGGGATCTAATTAACATGTATAAATACATCAGAGGGCAATATAATACCTTGGCGGATGAGCTTTTTGTCCCTAGGCCTTCTCAAAGGACTAGAGGACATGATCTGCGCATGGAGGAAAAATGTTTTAGCCATTTATTTAGGAAAGGGTTCTTTACAGTAAGAGTGATTAAGATGTGGAATGCATTGCCACAGGAAGTCGTTATGGCAAACTCTATACCTGCATTTAAAGGGGGCTTAGATGCTTTCCTTGCGTTGAAAGACATCCATGGCTACAATTACTAGGTAATGCCTAATGATGTTGATCCAGGGATTTTATCTGATTGCCATCTGGAGTCGGGAAGGAATTTTTCCCTTTAGGGGCTAATTGGACCATGCCTTGTAAGGGTTTTTTCGCCTTCCTCTGGATCAACAGGGATATGTGAGGGAGCAGGCTGGTGTTGTACTTTATACTGGTTGAACTCGATGGACGTATGTCTTTTTTCAACCAAAATAACTATGTAACTATGTATTTATTTTCACATGCAGCTAATTAACAGCCTGTCTTTAACTCTGGAGTTATTTTAAGGATTGGAGAGTTAATTTAAAGACATAAGAGTTAACTTTAGGCTTGCCTGAGGTAAAATGTTTCCTGAATACTACATGCCTTATAACCATGGTAACAACTCTAGAAGAGTTATTAAAGACAGGAGATAAGTTTAGTGAATTGAGGCCCTTGTCCCTGCTCCCCGTGATGCATAATTCACTATGTAATAAAAACTTGTAGTATACTGTAACATGATTATATATATATATATATACACTATATATATATACACTATATATATATATACACTATATATATATATATACTATATATATATATATATATATATATATATATATATATATATATATATATATATATATATATATATACACACATATATATACATATGCACACATACATACACACATATTAGTGTATGTTTGTGTGTATATCACGCACACACACATCCCTTCCTGGTTAGCGGCCATGTTTTTTGTTTGTAAACACTGCCTAAAACTGGCAATTAAAAGTCAGGATCGTGGCGGGGAGCGGTGGAAACAGCAAAGAGGGATCCAGGAGATCACAGTGACTCGATTGGTATGTTTTTTATTGTACAAATAGGACAGTACAGATTCTCTTTAAATGTAACTGATTATGTGTTTATTAAGAAAGAATGTATGTAGATGTAGTTTTACTATTTGGCCACAAGATGGCCTCAGTTAAGCGATAATGCTTACAGGAAGTGAAGGTAGGACGTGAAACCTTTTTTTTTTTTCTTTAGAAAGATAGCGGCTTCTCATAGAAGCTGTTGGTCTTTCTAACGTGACTTAGATCAATGAATGGGAACTGTGGGCTAACATGCGGCGGCACGGGCGCGCGATCGGCCGCATGTGCGCGCAGCAGCCTTTAGGATGTAGCAACTACGTCCAAAAGGCTTAACTAGTTAAGTTACTTTATTGACAAAAAATATATGATTCATCGGAAAATTCAATTTCCACAGGTATCACAAAGGCACGGCATATTCTTCAATTTATGAGTTACGTTACGTTATGAGTAGGTCATTAGCATCAATTTATATTAAATGGGCAACGACACGTTCGTTTTGGGCGGAATTAGCCCTTCATCAGGCCTTTGTGACAAAAAAAAAATCCAATCTGGAGCAAAACCAGAAAATTTAAAAAGGGCAATTTATGCAAAGAACCGGAAGCATCCGAACAACCAGATGCATACGCGTCTCCTCTACGCTGAAGATCCACTGTGCTGCTACATGAGGAGTGCACTCCTGACATACGTCTCTCTCCCCTGTAGTGTCATTCGTTGAGATGTCAGCTGTCACCTGGATGGCTGACATGGACAGGGAGGAGGGGATGGGTGGGGTGTAATACGGCACTGTAGTTGCTGGGGGCTCCCTCAGTTTTTCCATTCAAGAGTTATGTGATAACATACGATGGGTCAGGGAGGAGAGGCGCTCTGTGAGGTCAAAGTCAAGCGTGTACAGAGCCAAGGAGTGACGGGGGAGTGCGCCCGCCAGGGCAGGTGAGTTGCTGCTCTGCAGAAGACTCTGCAGGGGCACGGGGCCATAGTTAAGTTGGTGAGTGATTTGGGAGGGCCCGGCAGCTGTCTTGGGCGAAGCCGGTAACTTTGGCGCATGACGCAGATGCTGGGTGGCGTCATAGCAGCAATGCTGTGATGCGCACCCCGCGTAAGAGTAATACAGGGATTCGGTGATTGCCAGACCCCAAATTACATCTCCATCCGAGATTACGACAACTCGCAGGGGGAATAGTATTTTAGCAGCAAGTTTAGCAGCAGCAGGGAGAGCTGACATCCGACAAGTCACTGGAGGCACACTAAAACGTACTTGTCTTGGGGGCGGGGGGGGGGGGGGGGAGAGGGAAATTTGCATAATGCCACTTAAGAAAAGGTGAGGGGAGGGGGTCTGGTGGGGAAGGGCCTGTCAGAGGGAGGCCCCAGGTTAATTGTAGGAATAAGGATATTTGGACGTCTGGGGCAAAATATTGGCTATTTCGCGCCAAAGAAGGAATTTGGGCACCCGACAAATAGCTGGAGACAGACTGTCCAACAAAAATGTCTCATGTGTAAAGTTATCATTTTAACTTTTTAAATAATTTTGAAATTAGTTTTGAAAGTTATTCTTTCATAAATTATAGCTTTTTGTAATAATGTTATTAGGGTTAGGCACCACCAGGGAAGTATTAGGGTCAAGCACCACCAGGGTTGGGTCTTAGGGTAAGGCATTGGTAAAGGGAGGGTTCTGTTTGAGAGTAGGGTTGGGCACCACCAGGGAAGGTCTTAGGGTTGGGCACCACCAGGGGAGGTCTTAGGGTTAGGCACTACCAGGGGAGGTCTTAGGGTTAGGCTCCACCAGGGAAGGTCTTAGGGTTAGGCACCACCAGGGGAGGTCTTAGGGTTGGGCACCACCAGGGGAGGTCTTAGGGTTAGGCACTACCAGGGGAGGTCTTAGGGTTAGGCTCCACCAGGGAAGGTCTTAGGGTTAGGCACCACCAGGGGAGGTCTTAGGGTTAGGCACCACCAGGGGAGGTCTTAGGGTTAGGCACCACCAGGGGAGGTCTTAGGGTTAGGCACCACCAGGGGAGGTCTTAGGGTTAGGCACCACCAGGGGAGGTCTTAAGGTTGGCACCACCAGGGGGGGTCTTAGGGTTAGGCACCACCAGGGGAGGTCTTAAGGTTAGGCACCACCAGGGGAGGTCTTAAGGTTAGGCACCACCAGGGGAGGTCTTAAGGTTAGGCACCACCAGGGGAGGTCTTAGGGTTAGGCTCAACCAGGGGAGGTCTTAAGGTTAGGCACCACCAGGGGAGGTCTTAAGGTTAGGCACCACCAGGGGAGGTCTTAAGGTTAGGCACCACCAGGGGAGGTCTTAGGGTTAGGCACCACCAGGGGAGGTCTTAGGGTTTAGGCACCACCAGGGGGGTCTTAGGGTTAGGCACCACCAGGGGAGGTCTTAGGGTTAGGCACCACCAGGGGAGGTCTTAGGGTTAGGCACCACCAGGGGAGGTCTTAGGGTTAGGCACCACCAGGGGAGGTCTTAGGGTTAGGCACCACCAGGGGAGGTCTTAGGGTTAGGCACCACCAGGGGAGGTCTTAGGGTTAGGCACCACCAGGGGAGGTCTTAGGGTTAGGCACCACCAGGGGAGGTCTTAAGGTTAGGCACCACCAGGGAGGGTCTTAGGGTTAGGCACCACCAGGGGAGGTCTTAGGGTTAGACTCTACCAGGGGAGGTCTTGGGGTTAGGCCCCACCAGGGGAGGTCTTAGGGTTAGGCACCACCAGGGGAGGTCTTAGGGTTAGGCTCCACCAGGGGAGGTCTTAGGGTTAGGCTCCACCAGGGGAGGTCTTAGGGTTAGGCTCCACCAGGGGAGGTCTTAGGGTTAGGCACTGGTAGAGGAAGAGTTCTGTGTGAGAGTAGGGTTAGGTTTAGTTCTAGTGAAATATTGGTAATATGCTCGTTACAATTGTACATAGATTTTCATTTTCATTGTTATAGACAATATTTTGATATTTTATTAGATGAAGAAACTATAAAAATATTGTTATAGACAAAAGTATAAAATTTTAGCTATACCCTGCACTTTTTTTCCCTGACACCCTTATTAGATGTATGCTAATTTTGTCCAGGAGCCTGATGGTTAATAGAACCAGCCATTCTCCATATTTTAGTTTCAAATCAGCTTTGGCATTGTCCTTCCCATAAGGTAAATAATAACTGGTTCTTCTGGATTCCGAGAATCAGAGAATCATTTCCCACTCTGACTGGCAACCATGGCGTCTGCTGATCTGAGCCAGGAGCTGGAGTGTCCCGTCTGTCTGACCATTTATACAGATCCTGTAAACCTGAGATGTGGTCACAACTTCTGCCGGGTCTGTATTGACCGTGTGCTGGATACACAGGAGGGGTCTGGAGGTTATTCCTGTCCTGAATGTAGAGAGGGGTTTATGAAGCGGCCGACACTGCAGAGGAACATTGCTCTGAGGAACATAGCTCAGAGTTTCCTGTCTAATCAGCCAGATCAGGAGGAGACTGGAGTCCGCTGTACTTACTGTATTCACTCTGCTGTACCGGCTGTTATGTCCTGTCTGCTGTGTGATGCTTCTCTGTGTGATAATCACCTGAGAGTCCACAGCAAGGCACCAGAACACGTCTTATGTGACCCCAACACTTCCCTGGAGAACAGGAAATGCTCTGTCCATAAGAAGATCCTGGAGTATTACTGCACTGAGGATGCTGCCTGTATCTGTGTGTCCTGCACTTTGGCTGGACAACATCAGGGACACCAGGTGGAGATGCTGGATGAGGCCTCTGAGAAAAAGAAGAAGAAGCTGAGAAATGTTCTGCAGAAACTGATGGCAGAGACAAAGGAGGCTGAGAAAAGAGTCCAGAGTCTGGAGGAACGCAGGAGGAAAGCACAAGAAACAGCAGACGGTGAAATAGAGAAAGTCACTGCCCTGTTTAGAGACCTCAGGAGACAGCTGGAAGACCTGGAGAAAAGAGTCCTGAGTGACATCATTAGACAGGCAGAGCAGGTGTCACAACCATACAATGACATCATTCAGCAGCTGGAGATAAAGAAGGAGGAGCTGTCCAGGAAGATGCGTCACATTGAGGAGCTGTGCAACACGACTGATCCACTGACTGTCTTACAGGAATCAGACACAGGTGACTTGTGTGACACGGAGGACAGAAAGAGACATGATAAACAGCTCCATGATGGAGGGGATCTGGATGTGGCCGGCATCTCACACACATTACACACAGGACTATCTGATATCATGTCTGGGGTAATTGTGCAGAAACATATAGACACACAGGTGTATCCACATTCTAGTACAGAGGACAAAGTTCCCATCACTGCTAAACTATCCAGGCCACGCCCCCAACCCACCCCCACCACACAACACACACAGCAACAGGCTGGAAGGACAAATATTGGGGCTGCACAGCAAACATCAGGGCGGCCAGTGTATGCAGACATATTACTGGATGAAAACACAGCTGGTTTTATGCTACGTGTATCGGATGACAGGAAAACTGTATCGATGTCAGACAGAAGCCAGAATTACCCAAAAGAATTTCAGTATTATCAGGTGTTGAGCAGCCAGAGATTCTCCTCAGGGCGACATTACTGGGAAGTGGATATTGGGAGATCAGTATGGTGTAGAGTCGGGATGTGTTATCCCAGCATAGCTAGGGGGGGAAGACATCAGTCAGGAATTGGAGATAATAACAAGTCCTGGTGTTTGTACAGGTGGAATACTCAGTACTCAGTGATACATGACGGGAAATATATCCAGCTACTTGACGAGACCCCCAGTGATAGAGTCAGGATATATCTGGATTATGAGGTCGGGCGGATCTCCTTTTATGCCCTGTGTGACCCAATCAGACTCCTCCACACCTTCACTGCTGCCTTCACTGAGCCCCTCCATGCTGCATTATGTGCACATACAGGGTGTATAAAGATATCTGAGTGTAATTGGTGGAAGTGAGAAATCCGCCCACTGTTGACATCACAGGGAGAGAATTGTGATTGGCTCACTATCCAACCAATCTTTACTAGCGGTCTGTAATTTCCAGGGACAATTCCTGGTCTCTGCTCTGAGTAATTATATCTTGGAATCCTTATTTATTGTAACATTATTATGATTATATTTGTTTATCTGGAATTGATAATAATCTATATACTCTGTATTACTTCCAGTGATGAGCTACTTCTGATAAACTTGTAGCATGAAAAAATGATTTCCATAGATATTTCATATATTCTGGATTCATATAAAAAAAATGTCAATCTTTGTCCCTAACAGAATATTGGCAATAACATGTCTGTGCGGTTCTAGGAGTAGGTTAAAGAGAAACTCCGACCAAGAATTGAACTTTATCCCAATCAGTAGCTGATACCCCCTTTTACATGAGAAATCTATTCCTTTTCACAAACAGACCATCAGGGGGCGCTGTATGATGGATATTGTGGTGAACCCCCCCCCCCCCCAAGAAACTCTGAGGACCGTGGTACTCCTGGCCGTCTCCTGTCTTTGAACCTTGTTGCATTGTGGGAAATAGTTGTTTACGGATCGCCACCGATCCGCCGCGAAAGAGCCCCCCCCCCCCGCAGACCCCTTACGCAGCCTGGCCAATCATGGCCAGGCTGCGCTATGAGGAGGATCGGGACTCCCCCTGAAGTCACGACGTCAACGACGCCGATGACCTCATCACGATCGTCGCCATGGCGCCGGGGAAAGCCCATACAGGAAATCCCGTTCAGAACGGGATTTCCTGTTGGGATTATGCGCCGGCGGAGATCGGAGGGGCTGGGCGGACGCCGCAGGGAGGGGGGAAGCATGTAGCCAGCACTAGGCTAGCTACATGTTAAAGAAAAAAAATTAGGCAAAAAAAAACCTCCCGCGGCTGTGTGCCGAAATTAATCATAACACCAGGGAGGTTAACTAACCTTTCTCACTGTATTAATCACAGGGAGGTGAGTCAGAAATTATTAGAGATGGTACTACACACCTAGGAAATTGTCCTCAATGTCGAATACACAGATAGGTATTGGAAATATTGCTCTCAAAAACATACACTAATACACATCTGGTGGAGTTGTCCTTATTTTAAAATGGTATGGGAACCGTGTTTTAGCTTTATAAATAAAATCACTGGAACAAGATTGAAAATGGATATAGCTCTAGCACTTAATTTAAACCTTAAAGAGGAACTCCAGTGAAAATAATGTAATAAAAAAGTGCTTCATTTTTACAATTATGTATAAATGATTTAGTCAGTGTTTGCCTATTGTAATATCTTTTAAATCCCTGATTTACATGCTGACATTTATTACATGGTGACATTTTAGTGTTGGCAGGTGATGTAGCTGCTGCATGGTTTTTGGCAGTTGGAAACAGCTGTAAACAGCTATTTCCCACAATGCAACAAGGTTCACAGACAGGAAACTGCCAGGAGTACCACGATCCTCAGAGTTTCTTGTGGGAGGGGTTTCACCACAATAGCAGTCATACAGCACCCCCTGATGGTCTGTTTGTGAAAAGGAATAGATTTCTCATGTAAAAGGGGGTATCAGCTACTGATTGGGATAAAGTTCAATTCTTGGTCACGGTTTGTCTTTAACCACCCTGGCGTTCTATTAAGATCGCCAGGGCGGCTGCATGAGGGTTTTTTGTAAATAAAAAAAAAACTATTTCATGCAGCCAACTGAAAGTTGGCTGCATGAAAGCCCACTAGATGGCGCTCCGGAGGCGTTCTTCTGATCGGCCGGCTGCGTGTGCTGCTCTTTATTTCAGCAAAATCGGCCCAGCAGGGCCTGAGCGGCAGCCATCGGCGGTGATGGACGAGCTGAGCTCGTCCATACCGCTAAGATGGTTAAAGAGGAGCTGTTAGGTATAAGATCTCAGAGAAAAAAACACATATATCAGTAGCTAAAGATTGGCTGTACTTACATTACATATGCATTTCACTGTCCACGTTTGGATTTCACAGAATTTTTATATAGTATTTGCAGAGAATGATGCTCCTGACAGCTCATGGCAGGTTCCATATTTGTCTGTCTCCTATGAAGCCAATTGTGATGTCATATCCTCCCTGCTTCCTGATGATTTCACTCACACAAAAGATCCGTAATGAATAACACTACTGTGCAGTGAATATTGATTAGCCATGTGGCTAGGAACAATAGCGGACTCCTGCAGTGTACTCTGCCCTGTGATGTTTCAGTGCTAAGCTGTTGTAACATTGTAACATGAGCCTGTACTTTCTCACTAGCAGCCGAGGGGAGGACCCAAGCAGCCCCAGAATGCTTAGCAGTATGGTATGCGGCCTTTCGTCCTTTTAAGAGCTTGGGTCTAACAGCCTTGCAGTTCAGCACACATCAAAAGTAAGAGAGATTTTTAACTTCAGTATTGCCTTGTTGGCTTCCTTCTAAACTGTTTAACACAGGAGAATAGAGGTTTAAATTAGCTTTTGCAGCCTGACAGTTACTCTTTAAACTGTGGGGAGATTTTGAGACATAGAAATGTTGCTAATGTTTCAACTTTCAAAGAAATGATTCAGATAGCGAATCTCAACTTTGAATAGGAGTGAATGCTTGCCAATCTGTATAGTAATGTGGACCAGTTCTACAGGAAATGGGAAATTTGGGATAAGGATACACTTGACTGTCGCAACTTCTTGTTGAATTGGATTTGTTAGAAGGTCATAATGAATACATATTTTGCTGTGAATTCTGTTTGTTTGTTAAAGGCATATGTAGCAGATTGAAGTTACCGATATTCATTGATTCTAGATTTTCTTCTTCATTTGAGATGCTTTCTTTTTTTTTCTCTTTACATACGAGAACTAGGATATATATATATTTTAACTTATGTTTTAAATAATAGGAACACATAGAATTCCATATTATATACAGTGCTTATGGTATAATGTAGAGAAGTACTAGTTTATTTTAAAATGATGGTATGTTGAACTCGGTGCACATTAAAAATGCCTTTCTGTATCGTAAATTACCACTTAATAAAATGTTTTGAAAATAAACAAACAAAAAAATGTTATAAACGTTGTAAGGCATTACTTATGGATATAATATTTACTATGTCCAGCAGGGGGAGCTTCAGACACTTAGGGCTGGTACACACCGAGAAAGTTTTCTGGCGTTTTTGCAGCAGCTTGCGGATGTGGAAACGCTAGGGTAATATATTTCAATGGGCTGGTGCACACCAGAGCGGGAGGCGTTTTGCAGAAACGCATACTCCCGGGGTGAGGCATTTTTTGGATTGCGTTTCTGCCTCCAATGTTAAGTATAGGAAAAACGCAAACCGCTCTGAAAAACGCCTGTTCAGAGTTTTGCAGGCATTTTTGTTACCGAAGCTGTTAAGTAACAGCTTTACTGTAACAATATATGAAATCTACTACACCAAAACTGCTACACAAAACGCTAGCTAAAACGCTACATAAAAATAAGAAAAAGAGTTTCCAAAACCGCTAGCGGTTTTTGGTGTGCCCCAGGCCTAACTTAGGTTTCTACAACCTTGTTAACCGCACTGCAGTGCAGACCGACTGCATTTCACTGCACTGCAGACTGACTAACACAGGAGGGACACAAGCCTCCATACGCATACGTGCCCATGTGTAAGATAGCTATTGCAAATGCAAATTAAGCCCGGAAGCACAAACATTTCATATGCATGAGTTTTGTATGCATAGCGGAAAACGCATGCGAAATCGCACATAACGTAAGTCAATGGGGTGCAAAAGAAAAAAAAAACGCATTGGTGTGCAATTACCAGTGTGATTTTGTGCATGTATTAAATTTGCACAGCAAGTTCCTTCTTCTCGCATACAGTGTCTGCTGGATAGCGTACTGGTAAGGGTGCTGCCTTTGACATAGTGTTTGAGCCTGGGATGAGCGCTGCAAAGGACCGCAATGCAGATGTGGCCGCCCATGTTGCATTGCGTGAGTGAGGCCTAAAGCCTCATCCACACCACACAATTTTTTGTCAAATTCAATTCAATTTGATTCATTGATTAGATTCAATCCGATCATCGGACATGTCGGATTGAATCGAATCAATGAATCAGACGAAAAATTGTATGGTGTAGATGGGGCTTAAGACAATGGCCTCAATTCACTAAGCTTATCTCCTGTCTTTAATATAATTTCTAGAGTTATCACCATGGTGATAAAGCATGTAGTATTCAGGAAACATTGGCCTCAATTCACTAAGCTTATCTCCTGTCTTTAATAACTCTTCTAGAGTTGTTACCATGGTGATAAGGCATGTAGTATTCAGGAAACATTTTACCTCAGGCAAACCTAAAGTTAACTCTTCAATCCTTAAAATAACTCCAGAGTTAAAGACAGGCTGTTTATTAACTGCATGTGAAAATAACTACAGAGGAGGTAAATTAACTACAGAGGAGGTAAATTAACTACAGAGGAGGTAAATTAACTACAGAAGAGGTAACGTAAGGAATGAAGAGATAAGATAACTCTCTCGCTGTGTGGAGGTAAGTTTTCTCTTCCCTTATTATCTCCAGCATGATCTCAGTGAATTGAGGCCAATAACAATTAAGTTAAGATCTCTAAAGCTAGGTACACACGTTACGTTTTTCCATTCAATAAATGTGTTCGATTGATAAATTCCATCATGCCCGTTATTCCTCTCGATCGTTTTACCGCTCGATTTCTCATAGAAGTGAATGGAAAAAAATAAGATAAACGAGTGGAAGATAAGAGAACTGAGTGGAGAATCAAGCGGAAAAAACGATTGAGCGGAGAATGGATCGGGAAAAACGTATTGTGTGTACCCAGCATAAAGTTAACGTTTCAATCCTTAAAGGACAACTGTAGTGAGAGGTATATGGAGGCTGCAATATTTATTTGCCATTAAACAATACTAGTTGCCTGGCAGACCTGCTGATCTATTTGGCCCAGAAACAAGCATGTAGCTAATCTTGTCAGATCTGACAAAGTCTGAAACACCTGATCTGCTGCATGCTTGTTCAGGGGCTGTGGCTAAAAGTACTAGAGGCAGAGGATCAGCAGGGCTGCCAGGCAACTGGTATTGCTTAAAAGGGAAAAAAAAATATGGCAGCCTCCATATACCTCTCACTGCAGTTCTCCTTTAACAGAACTACAGAATTCTAAAGTTAAAGACAGGCTGTTAATTAACTGCATGAGAAAATATCTACAGAGGAAGTAACTTAAAGAGGAACTCCAGTGAAAATAATGTAATAAAAAAGTGCTTCATTTATAAAATAATTATGTATAAATGATTTAGTCGGTGTTTGCCCATTGTAAAATCCTTTAAATCTGATTTACATGCTGACTTTTATCACATGGTGACATTTTTCCTGCTGGCAGGTGATGTAGCTGCTGCATGTTTTTTTGGCAGTTGGAAACAGCTGTAAACCGCTATTTCCCACAATGCAACAAGGTTCACAGACAGGAAACTGCCAGGACCATGGTCCTCAGAGTTTCTTGTGGGAGGGGTTTCACCACAATATCAGCCATACGGAGCCCCCTGATGATCTATTTGAGAAAAGGAAAAGCTCTCTCATGGGAAAGGGGGTATCAGCTACTGATTGGCATGAAGTTCAATCCTTGGTCACGGTTTCTCTTTAAAGGGACTCCGAGCAGTGCAGAAACTATGGAAAGATACATATCATTTGAAAGCTCTCTTTCTCCTCTTTCCAATGATATATAAACCACCGCCCTACGCCTTTTAGTTTCCGCTATTTCCGCAATTGAAATTGCCGCGGCTGCGATTTCAACCGCGAAAATAGAGAAAACTAAAGGCGTAGGGCGACGATTTAGGGGTCACCAGAAAGAGGAGGAAGAGAGCTTTAAAATGATATCCATCTTTCCATAGTTACGTATTACACAGGGCGACTTTTTCTGCTGAATGGAGCTGCTGACTTTGAGAAAAAGTCGCCCTGTGTAATACAATGTAACTATGGAAAGATGGATATCATTTTAAAGCTCTCTTCCTCCTCTTTCTGGTGACCCCTAAATCGACGCCCTACGCCTTTTAGTTTTCTCTATTTTCGCGATCAAAATCGCGGCTGCGGCAATTTCAATCGCGAAATTAGCGAAAACTAAAAGGTGTAGGGTGGCGGTTTATATATCATTGGAAAGAGGAGAAAGAGAGCTTTCAAATGATATGCATCTTTCCATAGTTTCTGCACTGCTCGGAGTCCCTTTAAGAACTGAAGTAATTAGATAACTCACTCACTGTGAAAATGTATCTCTACACCTTAATAGGGCGAGATGGATGTGTGGTGGTAAGTTTTCTCTTGCCTTATCTCCAGCATAATCTTAGGAAATTGAGGCCATCGCTTGGTCATCAGCTTGTAGCATTTGTAATTCTATAAAAACGGCCTCTCTACTTTACGGTGTGCATGAGTTTATTGAGTTAGTATAAAAGCTTATTTAACCTCCCTGGCGGTAAGCCCGAGCTGAGGTCGGGCTATGCCACCGGGAGGCACCACTCAGGCCCCGGTGGGCCGATTTGCATAATTTTTTTTTGTTACACGCAGCTAGCACTTTGCTAGCTGCGTGTAACCTCCGATCGCCGCCGCTATACGCGTCGCCGCAGCCGCCCCCCCCTCCAGACCCCGTGCGCTGCCTGGCCAATCAGTGCCAGGCAGCGCCGTGGGGTGGATCGGATTCCCAAAAAAATTTTTAAAAAGGTATTTGCTGCCCCCTGGCGGATTTTAATAAACCGCCAGGGAGGTTAAAAGTGAACCGGAGGTGCGAGTTGTATGGAGCCTGCCATATTTATTTCCTTTTAAAGGGACCCTGTGCAGTGGGCTAAACTGAAAATCTGGACTTACCTGGGGCTTCCTCCAGCCCCCCCGTAGCCTGGGAGGTCCCAGGGCAACCTTATCCTCCCTTCCGCGGTCCCGCTGGCGGCTTCAGTAATCCGAGGACTTCAGCAGAAAGCATCCTGCACATGCGCAGTTCTCTAAAGACTGAACCGCGCATGCACAAGACACTTATGGCGACCAGCGTGATGGCACGCACGACTCCTGACGGAGTCGCAGAATTACTGGTGCCACCATTGGGACCACGGAAGGGAGGAAGAGGATGCTGGGGGACCTCGTGTACTTCGGGGGCTGGAGAAAGCACCATGTAAGTGCAGATTTTCACTGTAGCCCAATGCTCAGGGTGCCTTTAACTATTTGACATTCCTGGACGTGAAACTCACGTCCAGGAAGCCATGTGCGCTCCTGCGCGTCCACGCGCGCTCCCGGCCGGCGGTTTGTTAGCCAGTGAATCAGTGAATCGGGCAACGGTGCCCGATCACTGATTCCTCTCCCCCGCAGAAAAAGCGACAGCTTCTCTCGGAAGCTACGCTTTTTCTGCTTCCTATGTCGCTCTAAGCGTACGTGGTACGCTTAGAGTGACGTCACTGTAAACAACTCATGGCTGCCATCTTGTGGCCAAAAAGTAAACTACATCTAAATGTTAAATAAAAATAAAAATACACATATATTTACAAAAAAAATACAATTTCAATCCCACCCTCCCAAAAATACCCACATAAAATGTTTAATTAAAAAAAACAAAAAAACATTACAATTAAAAAAAAAAAAAACACACACAAATATTTACCTAAGGGTCTAAACTTTTTAAATATCTATGTAAAGATGAAATATTTCTTTTTTTTTATTATTATAAGCTTGTAAATAGTGATGAATGCAAAACGGAAAAAATGCACTTTTATTTCCAAATAAAATATTGTCGCCATACATTGTGATAGGGACATAATTTAAATGGTGTAATAAACGGGACAAATGGGCATACACAATACGTGGGTTTTAATTATGGAGGCATGTATTATTTTAAAACTATAATTGCCGAAAAGTGAGAAATAATGATTTATTTCCGTTTTCTTCTTATTCTTCCTTTTAAAATGCATTTACAGTAAAGTGGCTCTTAGTAAAATGTACCCCCCAAAGAAAGCCTAATTGGTGGCGGAAAAAACAAGATATAGATCAGTTCATTGTGATAAGTAGTAATAAAGTTATAGGCTAATGAATGGGAGGTGAACATTGTTCGGATGCATGAAGCGAAAAACGACTGAATGCGAACTGATTAAGTAATACCAGTTGTCTGGCTGCCCTGCTGATCCTCTGCCTCTAATACTTTTAGGCATAGCCCCTGAACAAGCATGCAGCAGATCAGGTGTTTCTGATATTATTGACAGATCTGACAGGATTAGCTGCATGCTGGTTTCTGGTGTGATTCAGACACTACTGCAGCCAAATAGATCAGCAGGGCTGCCAGGAAACTGGTGCTGTTTAAAAGGAAATACATATGGCAGCCTCCATACCACACTTATCACTCTCCCCTCAGGTTCACTTTAAAACTTGGGAGTAAAGATGGCAGCCTGCGTACTGTTGTCACTTCAAGTTTCCATAAAAGAAGAAGTCATTTCTTGGTAAAGAGCAACTTCCACAAAGACCACAAACATTGAACGAGGGTGATTTCTGCAGAAAGTTGTAGGACTTACTAGGACTGGGCGTCATCATAATCCTCTGCGCTGTTGTCCAAATCATCTTCCGTCACCGACGTGCTGATATTCAGACGCCGGAAACCAGTGAGGGCAACACCATCCAACTGTAACTGCCAAGAGAGGAAGACGTTATTATTATTACCATGTTATTATTTAGTATCCATATATTATTATTTAGGTTTTACATAGCACTGACTTCTTCTGCAGCACATTACAGAGTACATAGTCATGTCACTTACTGTCCTCAGAGGAGCTCACACTCTAATCCCACCATAGTCATAGTCTAATGTCCTACCATATTAGTATGTATTTATATAGCACTGACATCTTCTGCAGCACATTACAGAGTACATAGTCATGTCACTGACTGACCTCAGAGGATCCCATACTCTAATCCCTACCATAGTCATAGTCTAATGTCCTACCATATTATTATTATGTATTTATATAGCACTGACATCTTCTGCAGCACATTACAGAGCACATAGTCATGTCACTGACTGTCCTCAGAGGAGCTCACAGTCTAACCCTACCATAGTCAAAGTCTAATGTCCTACCATATTATTATTATGTATTTATATAGCACTGACATCTTCTGCAGCACATTACAGAGTACATAGTCATGTTACTGACTGTCCTCAGAGGAGCTCACACTCTAATCCCACCATAGTCCTGGTGTAATGTCCTACCATATTATTATTATGTATTTATATAGCGCTGACATCTTCTGCAGCACATTATAGAGTACATAGTCATGTCACTGACTGTCCTCAGAGGAGCTCACAATTTAATCCTGCCATAGTCATAGTCTAATATCCTACCATATTATTATTATTATGTATTTACTTAGCACTGACATCTTCTGCAGCACATTACAGAGTGCATAGTCATGTTACTGACTGTCCTCAGAGGAGCTCACGGTCTAATCCCTACCATAATCATAGTGTAATGTCCTACCATATTATTATGTATGTATATAGCACTGACATCTTCTGCAGCACATTACAGAGTACATAGTCATGTTACTGACTGTCCTCAGAGGAGCTCACACTCTAATCCCACCATAGTCCTGGTGTAATGTCCTACCATATTATTATTATGTATTTATATAGCGCTGACATCTTCTGCAGCACATTACAGAGTACATAGTCATGTCACTGACTGTCCTCAGAGGAGCTCACAATCTAATCCTACCATAGTCATAGTCTAATGTCCTACCATATTATTATTATGTATTTATATAGCACTGACATCTTCTGCAGCACATTACAGAGTACACAGTCATGTCACTGACTGTCCTCAGAGGAGCTCACACTCTAATCCTATCACAGTCATAGTCTAATGCCCTACAATATTATTATTATGTATTTATATAGCGCTGACATCTGCAGCACTTTACAGAGTACATAATCATGTCACTGACTGTCCTCAGAGGAGCTCACAGTCTAATACCTAGCATAGTCTTATGTCCACTGTAGTCTAGTAGTCTAGGGCCAGTTTTAGGGAGAAGCCAATTAACTTATGTGTATGTTTTTGGGGTGTTGGAGGAAACCGGAGTGCCCGGAGGAAACTCATGCAGACACGGGAGAACATACAAACTCCATGCAGATAGTGCCCTGGCTGGGATTCAAACAAGGTGCTATCCACTCCACTACCGTGCTGCTTATCAGAAGAAGAACAGAATGACTGTCAACATGAAGCCAAACAGGGATATTTATTGACTTTGTTTTCCGAGTTTTGTCACATGTATGTTGAAATAATAGAGAATCCACCTCCTCCCCCGTTTTCACACCGCCTAAAACCTCAGCCACAGGCAGAGGAAGCTCGGTTTACTTTGTTTGCTAGAAGTTTACAAACAGAAAAAGCCTTGCGCTTTGAAAGACTGGAAAACAGGGGCCTAGCTAGAAACCATGGGGCCAGAGGTACCCCTCCAGTAAAGGTAGTCAGAGCCCCCTCCAGTATAAGTAGCCTGAAAATGGGGCCCCCTTCAGAATAGGTAGCCATGCCTAAATATAGATAGACCACTCCTAGGTAGCCACAGGGGCTCCCATATAGCTTGCCAGAAGTAGCCCCCTGAGTATAGGTTCACCCACAGTATGGGTAGACAGAGGTAGCCCACCCAGTATAGGTAGTTAGGATTATACCCCCAAAGTATAGGCAGCCAGAAGTAAACCCCCCCCCCCCCCCAAGTATTCCGTATTTTGCAAACTATAAGATGCTCCCCACTATGAGACGCACCCAGGACAAAATCCAGGGGAAAAATATACTAATCCTGGTGCATCCATGGTGCAGGGGCGTCTTGTGGACCTTTCCCCCCATAATTATGTCCCCCTTGTGCCTTCCTCGTCTCTCATGTCCTCTGTCCCATTTGTCCCCGTGTCCTCTGCCCCATACATGCTGCTAGGTGCACGCCGCTCCAAATGAGCAGGAAGCAGCCTAAAGGTGGCCACACACCATACAATAAAATGATCCGATTTTACGGCAATTCAAAAATATGATCGGATCTCCCAAAAAAAAACCTAAATTTTTTTTTCATTCGACTGAAAAATCCAATCGGATTTCCCGTTTTTTTTTAGATTTTTATCGATCCGGAATGCTGGAAATTTTTCTAAAGATTGTGTGTTAGATTGTCAATTTACTAATATACACACCCTAGCAATTTTCTTAGAGTTTCCAATCATTTTTATCATAATTGGGGATTACCGTATTTTTCGGACTATAAGACGCTCCGGACTATAAGACGCACCTAGTTTCAGAGGACAAAAACTATGGAAAAAAAAATATGTAACTTGGTGCGTCTTTAGTGCAGGGGCGTCTTTTGGTCCTTTCCCCCCAGGTTGTCTCTATCTAAACTACACTGCCCAGCTAAACTAACCCCTGCTGCCCCACTAGATACACTGCACTAACCCCTGCTGCCCCCACAACCTACACTAAGCTACACTGACCCCACAACCTACACTAAGCTACACTGACCTCACTAAGCTACACTTCCCCCACAGCCTACAGCCTACACTAAGCTACACTGACCCCACAACCTACACTAAGCTACACTGACCTCACTAAGCTACACTAAGCTACACTGACCTCACTAAGCTACACTGACCCCACAGCCTACACTAAGCTACACTGACCTCACTAAGCTACACTAAGCTACACTGACCTCACTAAGCTACACTGACCCCACAGCCTACACAAAGCTACACTGACCCCACTAATATACACTAAGCTACAGTGACCCCACAAGCTACACTGGCCCCACTAAGCTGCACTGGCCCCACTAAGCTACACTAAGCTACACTGACCTCACTAAGCTACACTGACCCCACAGCCTACACAAAGCTACACTGACCCCACTAATATACACTAAGCTACAGTGACCCCACAAGCTACACTGGCCCCACTAAGCTGCACTGGCCCCACTAAGCTACACTGACCCCCCCCCCCACACACACACACACACACAGCCTACACTAGGAAACACTGTCCCCCACAACCTACATTTACCAGCAGTGGTAGGGCTGCTGTGTGCTGCTGGTCCAGGCAGAGATAGAAGCAGTCTTCAGTGAGATCAGTCTGGGTCTCTGCGCAGGGTCTCGGCTACGTGAGATGGAGCCGGGTCCTTTTCAGGAGATCAGCTGGAGCTGCCTTTGTGGGGTCCGTCTGGGTGAGAGGCAGCTCCACAGGAACATCGGTCGAGGTCTCGGCAGGAGGGGATCTTTCTTGGCTGTGGAGGAGCTGAAGCCACATCGCCATGTGCTGGAGCTGCCCACGTGGTGCCCACGCGTCAAAGACATCGGTCCAGATCTCGGCAGGTGTGACTCTTCTCGACGGTGCAGGAGCCGGTGCTGGAGCCACGTGGGCCACCTGCTTGAGCTTCCCACGTGCTGCGCCCGGGTCACAGGCATCGGTCGGGGTCTCGGCGGGAGGAATCCTTTCCGGCAGTGGAGGAGCTGGAGCCACGTGGGCCACCTGCTTGAGCTGCCCACGTGGTGCGCCCGGGTCACAGGCATCGGTCGGGGTCTCGGCGGGAGGAATCCTTTCCGGCAGTGGAGGAGCTGGAGCCACATGGGCCACCCGCTTGAGCTGCCCACGTGGTGCACCAGGTAAACGGTTGGGGTCTCGGTGGGGGAATCCTCGGAGGTAGTCAAGGCGGAGCCATGTGGGTCATCTATAGCGAGCCTCAGTAAGCCAGAGTGCCACTCAACATCATTCAACTCAGCAGGATGCAGGACTCGGAGCCCGCGGCTGGATAGGTGAGGGCTTCCGCTATGTCCTGCACCTGCCTGTGGGGGACACCTGGCCCACATTCGGACTATAAGACGCAGGGACTTTTCTCCCTCACTTTTAGGGGAGAAAAAGTGCGTCTTATAGTCCGAAAAATACGGTAATTGAACATGTGTGTGGTACATTGGTCATATTTTTGAAATGTTACAATCAGGCAGAAAGATTGCAATTCTTTAATTGAACAGATATTTATAACATTGTATGGTGTGTGGCCACCTTTAGGCTTCAGGAAGCCATCTACCCCAGACCCGCCAATCATAGCCACCCTCTGCTCTCTTTCTTAATTGATGGTCTTGTGGGTGGGACCACTGCTCTGTCATTAGGGCCAATCATTACACTCCCTCAGTAGCAGTGACCTATCAGATGAGGATTCTCAGTGATCCACCACCAGTGAACCAATGAGAATCCGCCCTGGAGAGATTGGCTACTCATTTGTCTTTGGCAATCCAATGGGAGCGTGCTGTCTCTGCCTGGACTCCTATCTACAAACCAGCAAGTGTCCCGTGCTGTGGAGCTGAGCGGTGTGACAGCAGCGGCCAAGGACCGGAGATGATCGAGACAGAGCATAGGGGAGTAGAGCAGGAACGTATGTGGCAAGCAGCCTAGAGAGAACAAGGCTTCCATTGATTCCGTCCATATCAGTTTCCTCAACATTCCGGGAAAAGTCATGCAGGTTTCTGCTTTGCGTTCTGCTTACCGCAATGGATGAAACGGATCCATTGCAGAACGACAAGTGTGCATGGATCCTATTGATAGTACAGGGTGCTCCAACGTGTCCATTACCCCAATGCGGAAACAGTCGGCTTTTTAAAGAGAGACTGAGGCGAGTTAAAATCCATGTTAACTTTTATTTATGTTAAGCACTATAACTAGTGCTAAACGCTGCATCCCCGCAGCAAAACGAGGCAGGGCTTAGGGCTGTAGCTCTGCCTCTCGTCGCACCAATCCCCACTGATCGCCACCTCTCTCCGCCCCTCTCAGTCTGCCTTCACTGAGAGGGGCGGGGGAGAGGCGGAGATCCGCGCGGCGATTGACACGAATGGAGGCAGAGCTGCAGCTCAAAGCTCTGCCTCCCTGGGCAGCAAAATCCATGACCAAGAAAGTCGTGGATTTTTGCTCTGTGATTAGGGGGGTATAAGCCCCTCGTTTTGCCGCTGGGATGTGGGATTTTAGCACTAGCTATAGTGCTTAACATAAATAGAAGTTAAAAACATGGATTTTGACTCGCTTCAGAGTCTCTTTAGGCTAGTGGGAACTAATAAGGTTGCCACAAATAATACTATTTGCCGAAAGATCGATTACGGACGATTCTTCGAATGAAGATCAGAAATGATCGTTTAGGACCACTAATGGACAAAAACTCCTAACCAATCCGATCAGATAAATGAAGTCGATCCGATTTTCGGTTCGTTTACGATCGTAATTGATTGTTCAGGAAATTGTATCGTTAGTGGAAACCTTTTGGCCCAAAACACATGTCCACCTGGTGGAGGAGGGAAGACATTGAAACAGTACGAAGAGGAAGAAGACGAGTGAGAATTACTCCTGAGAGAAGCTGAGGAAAGTTTCCCACTAGTTGGTTTCTCGGGAGATTCCGGAGCCAGTCAGACGTATACATTGGCAGCTGCACACGGGTGTGACAAGTCAGGCTGCACTGGTAAATGTAATGCTTCCCTCTCACAAGACTGCAGGAACTACCCCACTGATTATTGTATAAAGGAACAGAGGCACAAAAAGAGTAAAATCCACTTAAAACAAGGAGAGGTAGTGGTGGACTTACCTACTCCAAAAGGACACAAAAATGTAATAACATTTAACAAAGAGATGTATTGATACACTCCACGGTAGTTTGCAACACGTTTCACAGGCGTGATCCTGCTTCATCAGGCAGTCAAAAAGAAGAATACAGCTAAAACCGTCCAGATCTGCACCTAGCTCCTCAGTAGTTCTGCGCCTCGCAGTACAGTCCGGATGACGTCAGTGCGACTCAGTGAGCCACTCGCTGAAGCGCAGTAGATGCTGACCTGGCGAGGTCGGCATCTGCACCGGAGGGGACCGGGAGCCACTCGAGCTGCGGCGAGGGCACAGGTCGGCTGCCAGGGGGTGGAGGAAGCCCCAGGTAAGTAGATTTTTGTTGTTTAATTACCTTGGACCTTCCCTTTAAGGCTGGATTCACACTGTAGTGGATGAAAAACCGATCCTATAAAAATGGATCCGTTTCAGGCCCTATTTCCACCAGCCGCAGATCGTGGCCGTTCTCCGTCGGCAATTTCAGATGCAGAATCACAGTCTACTGAAATCAATAGGTTGCATCGGAAATTATGCACAGGAAACAGAAAAAAAATAAAAATAAAAAAGCAATAGCGCTGTCAGCAGTTTTCCGCAAGTCACATCTGAATCCCTATAGTTGTGCTTGCCAAGGCTATAGCGATTTGATTGCGGCTTCACAGCAGCACAGGTGCCGTGCTCGATTCAGAAACAGACACGGCAACAAAAAAACTTAACCGATCAGTTTCTTACAGTGGCATCAGTTTTTCATCTACAGTAGATCTGTTCATTTCCGTCTCTACCCACTCGCTATCTGTTACAGCCACGTTCATGTTCCTCGGCCACTGACGTTTGAGTTCTACAAAGCTAGAGACGCCGGTATACCGATCTCAACAGAAGCATCAGGTTGAAAAAAGACCAATGGGAATCATCCCTGAGCCCCAGAGAAGGTTTTCATTGGTCAACTACTCAGTAAACCAATGACCAGGGACCATTCCTACTGGTCTACTGCAAGCCAGTTGTAGCCCAAATGCTTTTGATGGGACTTTGGGATTAGTATACTGGTGTTTCTTCCACACTGGGACCGGAATGGACAGTGGCAGCAGCAGCAGAGGACCGGAATGGACGGTGGCAGGTGAGTATTTTGCAAAACATATGCGGCAGGCGGCCTGGTGAGAACAGACATGACCACTCAAAAGCTGAGGATGCAAGGACTGGGGAAGAGTCTGTGTGCATGGATAGGGAACTGGCTAATGGACAGAAAAAGTGTTGTGGTCAATGGATCGTACTCAAAATGGGAGACTGTTAGCAGTGGGGTCCCACAGGGGTCTGTACTGGGTCCAGTGCTCTTCAATTTATTTATTAATGACCTAGTAGATGCAGTAGTGAGCAATGTTGCAATTTTTGCAGATGATACAAAATTGTGCAGAATCATCAACTCTCAGGAAAATAGTGTCATATTGCAACAGGATCTGGATAGGATGGCTATATGGGCACATACAATTCAATGTTGAAAAATGTAAAGTCATGCATTTTGGTCGTACCAATGGTCTAGCACCATACAAAATAAATGGGATACAGTTGGGGACATCAAACTTGGAGAAGGACTTAGGAGTACTCATCGACAACAAGTTAAATAATCGTACTCAATGCCAAGCCGCTGCAGCTAAAGCGAACAAAATTTTGGGATGCATTAAAAGGGAAATAAAAACTTGAGATGCTAGCATAATATTGCCCCTGTTTAACTCTCTAGTAAGGCCACATCTGGAATATGGAATTCAGTTCTGGGCACCACATTACAAAAAAAGATATTGCAGTTTTAGAGCAGGTGCAGAGACAAGCTACAAAATTGATACGTGGGATGGAAGGTCTCGCTTACCAAGAAAGGTTAGATAAACTGGGTTTATTTAGTCTAGAGAAGAGACACCTTAGAGGAGATCCAATTAACATGTATAAATACATCAGAGGGCAATATAATAGCTTGGCGGATGAGCTTTTTGTCCCTAGGCCTTCTCAAAGGACTAGAGGACATGATCTGCGCATGGAGGAAAAACGTTTTAGCCATTTATTTAGGAAAGGGTTCTTTACAGTAAGAGTGATTAAGATGTGGAATGCATTGCCACAGGAAGTCGTTATGGCAAACTCTATACCTGCATTTTAAGGGGGCTTAGATGCTTTCCTTGCGTTGAAAGACATCCATGGCTACAATTACTAGGTAATGCCTAATGATGTTGATCCAGGGATTTTATCTGATTGCCATCTGGAGTCGGGAAGGAATTTTCCCTTTTGGGGCTAATTGGACCATGCCTTGTAAGGGTTTTTCCGCCTTCCTCTGGATCAACAGGGATATGTGAGGGAGCAGGCTGGTGTTGTACTTTGTTCTCTGGTTGAACGCGATGGATGGATGTCTTTTTTCAACCAAAAATAACTATGTAACTATGTAACTCATAGACCAGCATTGATTCCGTCGGCTTCCACTGCCATTAGTTTCATCTGGCCCATCCGGAATAATCGTGCAGGACTGAAACTTGTTCATCTGTTCCGAATGGACTGATGTGAACCAGTGATAAGCTATGGATTAAATCTGAATGCGTTACATTTGGATGTCATCCTCCTAATTAGTGCACCTGAGCAGGTGTTTGCAGGCGGGGGGTATGGGGCTGGTTAAACTTACCCAGCAGCCGTCTTCTTTAATCCATCCCATGGCGCCTCCTATGCTGTGATCCAAGCTGGGGTCACGTGACTACAAACACTTCCTCCTTCCGGGTTGAAGGAGGAAGCATAGTAGTCACGTGACGCAGCTTGGAACGCAGCGTGGGAGGCGCCATGGGACGGATTAAAGAAGGCGGCTGCTGGGTAAGTTTAAACCCCGCGCACACCAGCTCAGGTGCACTAATTAGCAGGATGAAATCCAAATGTAACCCATTCAGATTTCATCCAAATTTGATCCAGAGCTCATCCCTGATGTGAATGTATCCTACTGCTTTGCATCGGATCAGTTTGCACCCAGGGGCATAATCGAGGGCCCAGAGCTGTGGGGGGCCCCCAACTACTAACCTTCCCTTCCCCCGATACAGGGGTCCATACTTCACATCAGGTGTTTTGTGGCTACACTTGTTATGGGGGTGAAGAGCATGACAGCCACACTTGTTTTATGACCCCTGTGAGATGGACCCTCAAGGCTGTGAGGGGCACCAAGAGGAGGCAAGGGAAGGGGTGTGACCATTGGGGGGCAGCATCAAAGTTTTGCCGGGGTTCCCGTGAATTGTAGTTACGCCACTATTTGCATCCATTCCGTTCACTTCCGATAAACTGAACGTTTTTACTGACAGAGTGAAAGGATCCTAAGGTGGAACTCTGTGTAAGTCATATTGTTTTTGTATGGTGACATTGGTACGCCCACAACTCTCTGGCACCTCCTACAATGTAACCGGAGAACCGTATGTTACGCCCACAACTCTCTGGCACCTCCTATAATGTAACTGGAGAACCGTATGGTACGCCCACAACTCTCTGGCACCTCCTATAATGTAACTGGAGAACCGTATGGTACGGCCACAACCCTCTGGCACCTCCTAAAGTGTAACCGGAGAACCGTATGGTATGTCCACAACCCTCTGGCACCTCCTACAATGTAACCGGAGAACCATATGGTACGGCCACAACTCTCTGGCACCTCCTATAATGTAACTGGAGAACCGTATGGTACGGCCACAACCCTCTGGCACCTCCTATAATGTAACCGGAGAACCGTATGGTACGGCCACAACTCTCTGGCACCTCCTATAATGTAACCGGAGAACCGTATGGTACGGCCACAACCCTCTGGCACCTCCTAAAGTGTAACCGGAGAACCGTATGGTACGGCCACAACTCTCTGGCACCTCCTATAATGTAACCAGAGAACCGTATGGTACGGCCACAACCCTCTGGCACCTCCTAAAGTGTAACCGGAGAACCGTATGGTACGCCCACAACTCTCTGGCACCTCCTATAATGTAACTGGAGAACCGTATGGTACGGCCACAACCCTCTGGCACCTCCTAAAGTGTAACCGGAGAACCGTATGGTACGCCCACAACTCTCTGGCACCTCCTATAATGTAACTGGAGAACCGTATGGTACGGCCACAACCCTCTGGCACCTCCTAAAGTGTAACCGGAGAACTGTATGGTATGTCCACAACCCTCTGGCACCTCCTATAATGTAACCGGAGAACCGTATGGTACGGCCACAACTCTCTGGCACCTCCTATAATGTAACCGGAGAACCGTATGGTACGCCAACAACCCTCTGGCACCTCCTATAATGTAATGTAATCCAAGAAAGGTACAGCCACACCTCTCTGGAACCTCCTATAATGTAACCGAGAAGTGTACGACCACAACCCTCTGGCACCTCCTATAATGTAACCGGAGAACCGTATGGTACGGCCACAACCCTCTGGCACCTCCTATAATGTAACCGGAGAACCGTATGGTATGTCCACAACCCTCTGGCACCTCCTACAATGTAACCGGAGAACCATATGGTACGGCCACACCTCTCTGGCACCTCCTATAATGTAACCAGAGAAGTGTACGACCATACGCCTCTGGCACCCCCATAACGTAACCAGAGAATGATACGGTAGATGTGAAGAGCCTAATTATAAGCAGGGTACACATCTTGTAATTAAAACAGAAGCACCAATCAACATTAATGGAGGATGTTAGCTTCCAAGAACAGTTTGCATGCAGAGTGTTCCGTACCAGACTCTTCCACCGTGATGAGTCTTTCGTTTCAGAAGAGACCCTAACCTCTAACTAATTACCAAACATGCATCGTGTAAGACTGGGAGCAGCTGGCCATAAAATGGTTTGCACATTTACTGCTTTGAATGCAGGATGTGTACACCTTGCCTATAAGAAGGCTCTGCACAACTATGCGGATAGTCATTCAGCCTCCTCTGGGAAGCGCCGCCACCTCTCCATACGGTTTGAAAAATTTAAGATTACTTTTGGTTAGCTGCTGTCATTTTGATATGTATGTTTGCATTCTGTTTCTATCAGAGTTTAGGGTTTAATGCAGGTTTTCTCAACCAGGGTTCCTTGAGGACTCTGCAGAGGTTCCTTGGCATTTAATAGAGCACATTATAATAGGTAGTACTGTAACAAGAAGCACTAAATTGGGGGGTCAGGAGACAGTATAATGAGTGGCAGTGTAATAGGAGATAGTGAAATTAGCAGCCTAACCTATTTAAAGACCACGCCTCCTGAAAAATAAATGTAGGGGTTCCTCGAGACCAAAAAATTGTTTGCAGGGGTTCCTTGAGATCCGAAAGTTATTTACAGGGTTCCCCCAAGGTAAAAAGGTTGAGTTTACATGTCAAGCTCTGGCCCGCAGGCCAAATCTGGCCCTCGGAGCCATTAAATTTGTTCTCCAAGTGATTTCCCCACTTTGCAATATATTTGGCCCTCTCTAGACCACCAGGGAAGCTATATTTGAGGTGAATCCTTAGAATATCAGGGAAGCAATATGGGGTGGTGGTGGAGGGGAACTGTATAGGGGAGGGTGGGGGCCTCTAGACACCAGGGAAATGTATAGGGGAGGAAGTACCACTAGACACCAGGGAACTGAATAAGGGTTGGAGGAGGGCCATTAGAAACTAGGGAAGGTGGCCAGTAGACAGAGTTTGGCCCATGACTAGGTCCTAGTGTACAGTTTCGCACCACTTTGCATTTGAGTTTGACTCCCCTGGTTTAGTGCATAACTTAGCATCTGTTTTGATTTCAAGGTTTGAATGTTGCCTCTAGGGGGCTCTCCACGCCACTGTTGGTAGCCACTCAGATCTAGACTGGTCTTATGATGTGCTGTCATGGTGTGAGCCCAGCTAACAAGCGCGCTTTTACAAAGACCGGAAACTTAGAAAGAAATAGACAACTTACATCTTTATTGAATTCATAGATGTTTCCTGTGTCAAATTGCATTATTTCCGACCTCTGGATTCCCGAAAATACTAAAGAAAACAGAGAATTAACAGGGTTATACAAGTAGGGAAATCAGAGGAGTTATTGCAGCATCACATCACACACACACAGCTGGACGGAGAGTCCCTGACTGCATATTAAGTGCAGTTTGCATGCAAATTTACTGCAAATTGTATGTAGCCTTAAAGAGAGTCTGAAGCCAATTAAAATACTTCTCTTTACCAGCTGTTATGCAATATGAGCAGAGCAGAAATGCCGCATTACAGCAGCAGAAGGAGGGCTTTATACCCCCCAAATCCCGGAGCAAAAATCGGGGAGCGCTTCTTGAGGAGGCAGAGCTTTGTGCTGTAGCTTTGCCTCTACTGGAGTCAATCTCGGCAGATCGCCGCCTCTCCCCGCCCCTCTCATTCTTCTTTCAGTGAGAGGGGCGGGGAGAGGCGGAGATCTGCGGAGGTTGACACTAGCAGAGGCAGAGCTCCAGCACAAAGCTCTGCCTCCCTGAGCAGCAAAATACACGACCTGGAAAGTCATGGAATTTTTCCCCGGTATTTGGGGGGGTATAAAGGCCTCATTCTGCCGCTGTAATGCAGCGTTTCAGCTCTGCTCATTTTGCTTAAAATAACAGGTAAAAAAGAAGTATTTTAATTGGCTTCAGACTCTCTTTAACCACTTTTGCCTCCTGGACGTAGTAGCTATGTCCAGGAGGCCATGTGCACGTCCGCGCGCTCCCGGCCCGTGGCTCATTAGCCCAGGAATCAATGAATCAGGCTATGGTGCCCGATCACCGATTCCTCTCCCCCGCAAAAAAAGCGACAGCTTCTCTCGGAAGCTTTGCTTTTTCTGGCTCTTGCGTCCCCATGCGTCCCTCTAAGCGTATGTGTTACGCTTAGAGTGACGTCATGTAAACAAACTCATGGCTGTCACCTTGTGGCCAAAGAGTAAACCTACAACTAAATGCAAAAAAATAAATAAAAATCAACACATATTTACAGAAAAAATTACTGTTTACATCCCACCATCCCAAAAATACCCAAATAAGATGTTTAATTTTTTCCGTTTTTTTCTTATTCTTCCTGTTAAAATGCATTTACAGTAAAGTGGCTCTTAGCAAAATGTACCACCCTAATTGGTGGCGAAAAAAACAAGCTATAGATCAGTGCATTGTGATAAGTAGTGATAAAGTCATAGGCTAATGAATGGGAGGTGAACATTGCTTGGATGCATAAAGTGAAAACGACTGAAGACTGAAGTGGTTAAATTGAACCAGGGCCATTCACACTTAAAAACACAAAACGGTAGTGCTTCCATTTTGCACAGGTGATTTTTTTCGCGATTAATGCGGGGGAAAAAATGTCACTGGACTTGGAGCGATCGCGATTAGCGCTTCTATAGCTTTGGCGAACAAGCCCTCAGTCAACTGCTCCTCAGGCTGGAACCCACAAGAGCGTTTAGGGATTGCTTTAAATCGTTAGTGATTTCCCTAAATGCTTTGCCAATGTAAGTGGATGGGGCAGATTCCACTACAGCGATTGCGATTAGGCACACTGCGATCGCAGGACATGCAGCATTTTGGGAGCATTGGTGCTTCAATGTAAAGTACTGAAGCACTGGCAAATCATTAATAAATCACTACATATAGCGATTTGGGTGTGATTTTGAATTACTGCAATCTGTAAAAAAGAAAAAAAAATATTTGAAACGACCAATCAGAATTGAAATCGCTAATCGCAAATCGCAATCAAAATCACTGGCAAAAAGATTACACTTTTTAAAATCGCTGGAAAACGCTCATGAAATCGCTTACAAAACCCCCATTCAAGATGCCAGTAAATTGCGATTGCCATTTGCGACTTGTAGTGGGTTCCAGGCCTTCGGCCTAGTCGCCACTAAAGGCTTTTTCTCATTTTTTTAAGCGCTGGCAATTTTTCAAGAAAAAAAATACATATATCCAGGCACATCGCCTCTAGTTAGGACATTAAATAAGTTGTTAAGGAAAGGGAGGTGCTGAAGGGGGTGTGGCTAGAAAACAGCAAAAATCTATTAACCCTTCGCACTCTCGCATGCAAATGTTCAAACAAATGCATTCACAGTTTCACTCATCCAGGCACAACTGTTATCCCTACGGCTAAGTTAACCTGCCTGGCGTTCTATTAAGATCGCCAGGCTGGCGACCGGACGTTTTTTTTTTTATTAAAAAAAAACTATTTCATGCAGCCAACTGAAAGTTGGCTGCATGAAATCCCACTAGAGGGCGCTCCTAATCCGCACTTCTGATCGCCTCCGGCGATCAGAAGTAACAAGAAGGGCCGCGATGAGCGGCCCTTCTTGTTTTGCTTTCCTCGTCGCCATGGCGATGAGCGGAGTGACGTCATGGACGTCAGCCGACGTCCTGACGTCAGCCGCCTCCGATCCAGCCCTTAGCGCTGGCCGGAACTGTTTGGTCCGTCTGCGCTGAGCTCGGGCGGCTGGGGGGACCATCTTTCGCCGCTGCACGCGGCGCATCGCCGTGCTGCAGAGGCGATCAGGTAGCACACGCGGCTGGCAAAGTGCCGGCTGCATTTGCTCCTTTTTATTTCGTTTAAATCGGCCCAGCAGGGCCTGAGCGGCACCCTCCGGCGTCTCTGGACGAGCTCAGCTCGTCCAGAACGCTCAGCAGGTAAAAAGCCGGGGTTTTAGTTCACAGAAGAATGCATTCTTATGCTTAGTCACCTATACTGCGCAGAAGTACCCAGGTAAACATAGGTGTCCTAACTCTAGCCCTGTAACATGCATAGTGCAGATATGCAAACATTCATTGCATCAAACCTATCAATGGATTAGGAGCACACATCCTGACGTCCTCTCCTGGGACAGATAGTGCATCTTACCAATTGCACAAGGGAGCTAATGTTATGTGTCCATGTGCACCATGCGCATACACCAGCATAAGCTGTCTGCATGCTGACAAACACATACAGGGGAAGGAGGGAGTGCAGGGGAAGGAGGGAGTTAACTTAGCTGTAGGGATAACAGTTGTGCCTGGATGAGTGAATCTGTGAATGCATTTGTTTGAACATTTGCATGCAAGAGTGCGAAGGGTTAATAGATTTTTGGCAATTTTTCAAGATCGCACTGAAAGAGCGTACACCATGAATCCCTACGAAAGAGTTCACATCTGAGCGGTTCATTCCGATCCAGAAAAAAAAATCTTTACAAAACCCGCCCAACGCGGATGGACACGCGGACCGTCTCTACGGTACAATCTAATTTCCATTAATGCAGGTATACTATAGAACACAAGTGAAGTCAGAGGGATATGGAGGTGGACATGTTCTCGGAGGAAACTCACACAGACACGGGGGGAACATACAAACTCCATGCAGATGTTGACCTGGCAGGGGTCCGGACCCAGCGGCACCGCTACACCACCATATTGCCCACGGTGTGTTAGATGAGCTGTTACTTACTGATGTGTAACTGGATTGCACACCTAAAAGAAGCATGCAGCTAATCCAGACACTACTGCAGCCAAAGAAATCTGCAAGTTTGCCAGGCAACTGGTATTGTTTAAAAGGAAATAAAGATGGCAGCCTCCATACCTCTCACACTTCTGGTGTGCTTTAAAGGGGAACTGAAGTAAGAGGTATACGGAGGCTGCCATATTTATTTCCTTTTAATCAATACCAGTTGCCTGGCAGCCCTGCTTGCCTATTTGGCTGCAGTAGTGTCTGAATCACACCAGAAACAAGCATGCAGCTAATCTTGTCAGATATGACAATAATGTCAGAAACATCCTATCTGCTGCATGCTTGTTCAGGGGCTATGGCTAATAGTATTAGAGGCAGAGGATCAGCAGGACAGCCAGGCAACTGGTATTGCTTAAAAGGAAATAAACATGGCAGCCTCCATATACCTCTCTCTTCAGTTGTCCTTTAATACTCCTCTCACCCTCACCATCTCTCTCTATCATGCTCATGTCTGTCTCCAACCTGTACCTCATGTTTGTCGCCCACCTGTCTTTCTACCCACAATCCCTTGCACTCTCTTTTCTGCCTAATTACTCGATCCTGGCCTTCCCTTTAATCTACAGTGACAATTGTTACACACTATATCATAGCATGCCACAGATTGAGAGGAGGAATCCATAGAGACAATCGCTGCAGACAATGTCACAGAATGCCACAGACAGAGAAGGAGTCCACAGTGACAATCGCTGCACACAATGTCACAGAATGCCACAGACAGAGAAGGAGTCCACAGTGAAAATCGCTGCACACTATGTCACAGAATGCCACAGACTGAGCAGAGCAAGGACCCATTCCCCGTGCCTCCCTCTGCCCATTCCCCGTGCCTCCCTCTGCCTATTCCCCGTACCTCCCTCTGCCCATTCCCCGTGCCTCCCCCTGCCCATTCCCCGTGCCTCCTCCTTCCCATTCCCCGTGCCTCCCTCTGCCCTTTCTCTGTGCCTCCCTCTCCCCATTCCCTGTGCCTCCCTCTCCCCATTCCCTGTGCCTCCTTCTCCCCATTCCCTGTGCCTCCCTCTCCCCATTCCCTGTGCTTCCCTCTCCCCATTCCCTGTGCCTCCCTCTCCCCATTCCCTGTGCCTCCCTCTCCCCATTCCCTGTGCCTCCCTCTGCCCAATCCCTGTGCTTCCTCCGAACTGTCCCTGTGCCCCCCTCTGCCCATTCCACGTGTCTCCTCTGCCTCCCTCTGCCCATTCCCCACGCCTGCCTCAGCCCAATCTCTGAGCCTCCTCTGCCCATTCCCAGAGCCTCCTCTGCCCATTCCTTCCTCATGCTTTATCTACTTACGTCTCATCCTCTTCATGTCTGGTCTGCGCCCGCAGAGATGCAGCTCTGCCAGCACAATGTGGAAATAAAGGGCGTTTATACAATAGGAGAAGTCTTGAATAACCTGAAGCTCAGGAGAAGGCGTGCCCGCGCAGGCTCTCACTTATCCAGGTCACAAGGAAGACTCAAAACATAAACACCTGGGCAACTTACAGCTTTCTACCAGATGTTTCATTACCAGTGCAAGTGGCTTCTACAGTGAAAGTCACAGTGATACAACCACTGAGGCATTTATATGTTCAGGGAGCTTGCTTGCTCCAGGCCACAAATGCAAACTGAAAATCATTACACAAACATATATACTTAAAGCTTGTATAAAGAGGATAGCGCTCACAGTGTCCCTACTCAGCACCTGATAGCAACACCCGATCGCCTCCTCTATTCTATAAAATTCTGTTTGTCAAGAGGTAGCGCTCAAGGTGCGTATCACCTAAAAAGGATGTCATCAAATCAAATATGTTCAGCTTATACTACATATGACAGGTACAAGCCTAAATATAAACACTTTGGCACTCAAAGTCCATGCAAGGTTATTAGCAAGGTAATAACTAAAAGTCCATGTACACAGGCCCTAAAATTTAAAACTTGGACTAGATCGCTGGTTTCTTCTCCATAGGTACACACAGCACACTAAAAGTAGATTCTTCAAATTGTGGACCCTCCACCAACACCCTTTGTGGTCCACTCACCGCTGTATTAGACCAACCATGCCCCTGATGAGTCACTTGGTGACGAAATCGATAGGGCGGAGTCTGATGCGGAAACTGGGCAACACAATCACAGGGTGAGCGGCGGCGAGGAGGCACGTGTGGCGTCCGTTTTTCTTCCGACCGCGCGGCGGAAATAGAGGGGATCCACTCTGAGGAGCCTGCCAGCCTGGCCACCTGAACGGGGGAGAGCCCGTTTATAAATCACTCTATGCGCTGATTTTATCTACGAACATGTGAGTGCAATTGCATTTTATTAAATAAACATTTTTAAGCAGTATTACGCTATGTGGAGTTCTCTTCACTAAGTTTTTTAGCTAGAAGGCTGCATCGTATATGAAGAGGTCTGTTTGGATTAAAGACACACTGCATTTGATCGAGAGGTGGGGGACGACCCGGGAACGGTCCCAATGTGCATATAGACCATTGGTTGGTCTAATACAGCGGTGAGTGGACCACAAAGGGTGTTGGTGGAGGGTCCACAATTTGAAGAATCTACTTTTAGTGTGCTGTGTGTACCTATGGAGAAGAAACCAGCGATCTAGTCCAAGTTTTAAATTTTAGGGCCTGTGTACATGGACTTTTAGTTATTACCTTGCTAATAACCTTGCATGGACTTTGAGTGCCAAAGTGTTTATATTTAGGCTTGTACCTGTCATATGTAGTATAAGCTGAACATATTTGATTTGATGACATCCTTTTTAGGTGATACGCACCTTGAGCGCTACCTCTTGACAAACATATATACTTAAAGGCCAACTGTAACGAGAGGGATATGGAGGCTGCCATATTTATTTCCTTTTAAACAATACCAGTTGCCTGGCATCCCTGTTGATCTATTTGGCTACAGTAGTGTCTGAATCACACCAGAAACAAGCATGCAGCAAATCTTGTCAGATCTAATAATAATAACATAAACACCTGATCTGCTGCATGCTTGTTCAGGGGCTGTGGCTAAAAGTATTAGAGGCAGAGGATCAGCAGGATAGCCAAGCAACTGCCATTGCTTGAAAAGAAATAAATATGGCAGCCTCCATATCCCTTGATACAGTTGCCCTTGAAAGGGAATCTGAAGTGATAATAAACGTATGAGATAATGAGTTATGTGTAGTACAGCTAACATACGTAGCAAAGAAAAGTCTCTCATATTGTTTCCAGTACAGGAAGAGTTAAGAAACATCACTTGTCATCTACGCAAAAGAGCTTCTCTGAGCTCTCCGGCCCAACGGGGTCGGCTACAGTGCTGCTTTCTGAAGCATTTATATATCAAAGAAAAAGTGAAAAACAGCTTCAGATAAGATTTTACTGCGGGGGAGTTCAAAGGGTCCTTAGCTCTGCCAGGGCCGGCCTTAGGTTTCACAGCGCCCTGAGCGAAACCTGATTTTTGTGCCCCCCCACCCTTCATCCTCTTTCCACCTGCATATACACACACACACACACACACACACACACACGCACGCACGCACGTATACGCACACAGACCCGAATGTAATTCCCCTTTTCTCCTGAGATATCGCCTAGAACAGTGGTTTCCATACTTTTTGACGTTGTGACACATCATGCCAAATTCACAGATCTCCGTGACATGTCACGTATGTATAATAGAAAAAATACTATTAATAACCATGAATGGATGGAAAGAGTGCATTATCATGAATACACTTAAAAATGAAGGCTAGAACCTTTCAGGAATATTAATGAAAACCATCAGTGGGACAGTTAGCCGCCTCCTCCCCCATTTAGAATGATAGCACAGCACTGACAATTTGCACCAAGCATTATAGCCGCTGTGCACCCCCCCCCCCCCCCCTCCAAAACGCCCTCAGACTCAGTATAGATAGGTAGCCAGGTATAGGTGCCCCCAGTATAGTATCTCATGTGTAGGTGCCCTCAATATAGGTTGCCAAGCATAGGTGCCCCCAGTATAGGAAGTCAGTAGAAGGTCTCCGTCCCCCCATAGGTAGCCAAGCGTAGGTGCCTCCAGTATAGATAGCCAGGAGTAGGTGCCTTCCCTCAGTATAGGTAGCCAGCTATAAGTGTCCCCAGTATAGGTAGCCAGGTGTTGGAGCCCTCAGTATAGGTAGCCAGTTATAGGTGTCCCCAGTATAGGAAATCAGGTGTAGGTGCCCTCAGTATAGGCAACCAGCTATAGGCGCCCCCCTGGAAGCTGGCGCCCTGAGCGACCGCTTCGGTCGCTCATATCAAAGGCCGGCTATGAGCTCTGCTCTGTTTTATAGTTTAAAATACAGAGTGTGGTTTTTAAATGGCATATACAGTATGACAGAATGATGTAATGTTATAAGAAGAAAAAAACCCGATATAACTGAAAATAAATATGAGACACTTTGCTTTGCTACTAATTCTCTACTCATACAGTTCATTATATCATATTTTTTTTTCGCTTCAGTGTCACTTAACAGGGAAGCTGACATGTGACATAATGAGAAAGAGTCAAAACCGGAGCAATTTTGGATATCAGGAGTCAGAGGCGGATGATCTTCGTACAGACTCCACAGCCATGGATGTGTGCTCAGAGGTCTGCGCTTTCCACTAGTGTTGGGCGAACATCTAGATGTTCGGGTTCGGGCGGAACAGGCCGAACATGGCCGCAATGTTCGGGTGTTCGAGCCGAACTCCGAACATAATGGAAGTCAATGGGGACCCGAACTTTCGTGCTTTGTAAAGCCTCCTTATATGCTACATACCCCAAATTTACAGGGTATGTGCACCTTGGGAGTGGGTACAAGAGGAAAAAAAAATTAGCAAAAAGAGCTTATAGTTTTTGAGAAAATCGATTTTAAAGTTTCAAAGGGAAAACTGTCTTTTAAATGCGGGAAATGTCTGTTTTCTTTGCACAGGTAACATGTTTTTTGTCGGCATGCAGTCATAAATGTAATACATATAAGAGGTTCCAGGAAAAGGGACCGGTAACGCTAACCCAGCAGCAGCACACGTGATGGAACAGGAGGAGGGTGGCGCAGGAGGAGAAGGCCACGCTTTGAGACACAACAACCCAGGCCTTGCATGAGGACAAGAAGCGTGCGGATAGCAATTTGCATTTTGTCGCCATTCAGTCATAAATGTAATACAGATGAGAGGTTCAATAAACAATAAACAGTAATTGGTGTTGTCCAGAATGTGCACAATGCGTGGGTCGCGTTCAATGCAGTCCTAGGCCGAAGAGGTCATAGCCTAGGGTCACAAAAACCTGTTTATTTGGGCAATTTCAATGGTGGCGAGGTTTTTGTGACCCTAGGCTATGACCTCTTTGGCCTAGGGGCCCGAAACTCACCAGTCATGTTCCCCCTAAGGGTCCCTACAATGCTAGAAAATTTGCCACTGCTGAGCAATTGCCCTTTGAAAAGATGTGAGATTTTAGAAAGTGAAATATCGAGGCAATGGAAGCCTATGGGGATCTTACCAATTTTGGACCCCTGTAACTCTGGTTTGCAGAGATGTAGGGACCCCATCTTTGGAATCCAAGTCTAACAATATGTCTTCTACCTGCATGAGACATTTCGTGAAATTCAGACGTTGCTAACGGCCATGGCTGAGATTTATGTACGTCAGACTCGCCACCATTGAAATTGCCCAAATAAACAGGTTTTTGTGACCCTAGGCTATGACCTCTTCGGCCTAGGACTGCATTGAACGCGACCCACGCATTGTGCGCATTCTGGACAACACCAATTACTGTTTATTGTTTATTGAACCTCTCATCTGTATTACATTTATGACTGAATGGCGACAAAATGCAAATTGCTATCCGCACGCTTCTTGTCCTCATGCAAAGCCTGGGTTGTTGTGTCTCAAAGCGTGGCCTTCTCCTTCTGCGCCGTCCTCCTCCTGTTCCATCACGTGTGCTGCTGCTGGTGCTGGGTTAGCGTTACCGGTCCCTTTTCCTGGAACCTCTTATCTGTAGTACATTTATGACTGCATGCCGACAAAAAGCATGTTACCTGTGCAAAGAAAACAGACATTTCCCGCATTTAAAAGACAGTTTTCCCTTTGAAACTTTAAAATCTATTTTCTCAAAAACTATAAGCTCTTTTTGCTAAATTTTTTTTCCTCTTGTACCCACTCCCAAGGTGCACATACCCTGTAAATTTGGGGTATGTAGCATGTAAGGAGGCTTTACAAAGCACGAAAGTTCGGGTCCCCATTGACTTCCATTATGTTCGGAGTTCGGTTCGAACACCCGAACATCGCGGCCATGTTCTGCCCGAACCCGAACATCTAGATGTTCGCCCAACACTACACGTGACCCGTTCAGCCAATCACAGCGCTAGCCGAACGTTCGGGGAACTTTCGGCCATGCGCTCTTAGTTCGGCCATATGGCCGAACAGTTTGGCCGAACACCATCAGATGTTCGGCCGAACTCGAACATCACCCGAACAGGGTGATGTTCTGCAGAACCCGAACAGTGGCGAACACTGTTCGCCCAACACTACTTTCCACATACGCTTCCACCCAGGCCTGAACTGTAACATAACTTTCAAAACTAAAACAACAATAGGGCAGATACACACAGCGACACCAGAAACTGTCTTCACAGCTGTCTAATGTCCACACTGTGCACTACAATTAATCTGCATCTCACTGACCATCCCTACAGAAGAGCCGGAGTTGGAAGCCCCAGAAATGAAGGAGGTGGAGTCAAAGGATTTATCTACCAACGCCACACACCTGGTTGTCTCACTACTAGGCAGGGGAGCCTTTAGGTATAGGCAGTGCAGGCCACTGCCTGGGGTGCCATTGGTCCTGGGGGGTGCCATTTTGCTGGATTAAGCCCTGCCCCAAAATGAAGCCCCAACCCGGACTAAGTCCTGCCCCCATGGGTGTTCTATTACTTGCTTCTGCTGCATCTACTTAGCAAAAGTTGCAGGCAGCTGCCACCTCTGTGCCTTGTGCATCCTTCTTTCCCCTTTTGCGCCTGCTTCTGTCCCTTTTGTGCCTCCTTCAGTCCCTTGTGCCATGTCTGACCCCCTGTCTGTCCTTCTGTCTCCCTTTGTGCCTCCTTCAGTCCCCCTGTGCCACCTCTGCCTCCTCCTGTGCCCACTTCTATCCCCCTGTGCCTCCTTATGACCCCTTTGCCTTTCTTTGTCTCCTCGTGCTACCTCTGAACCCCCGTTACTCCTTCAGTCCCACTCTGCCTCCTTCTGTCCTCCTGTGCCTTCTTCTGTCTCCCTTTGTGCCTCCTCCTGTCTCCATGTGCCTCTTCAGTCCCCATGTGCTATTTCTGTCCATTGTGCCTTCCTTTGTCCCTCTGTACCCCTTTGTGCCTTCTTCTGTCTCCCTGTGGCTCTGTCTGTCCCCATCTGCCTCCTTTTGTCTCCCTGTGCTCTTTTCTGCAGACTGCGGAGGCTGTGGGTTCCGGCAGGCATAGCAGGGCTACGGGAAAATGGCGTCCGAACCCCTCCACAGGTTTTCTCGCCTGGAGTGACAAAATGGCTAGAGGCGCCCCTGCTACTACTAGGAATTATCAATGAGATGCAAATACTTCCAAGTTCATGCAAATTTTTATGCAAATATATGCAGCTTGAAAATGGACCAATCAATTCAAACCTAGGGTTTAAAATGATTGGTTTTCAAACTGCATATATTTGCATAAAAAAATGTGCATCAATTTAGAAGTATTTGCATCGCATTGATGATACCTACTCACTACTGGCCTACACGTGTGTGCGAGACATCCCTACTCTTGATTAGAGGCTATGATGAGGTTCATGTGTCAGGAGGGAAAAGAGGAGGTGCTTAAAGTGTACTTGTAGGGAAAAAAAAAGTACTCACCTTGGGGGCGAAGGGGGAATCTCTGGATCCCGTGGAGGCTTCACCCGCCCTCTTCCACTGGCCTGTTCCAGCGCTCGGACCCCCAGAAAGCCGCTTGTCGATGGCTCGTGCATGCGCAGTAGCATGGACCCGCTTAGGCACAGACGTAAAAAGCCGAACCCGAGTGGGTCCTTGCTGCTGCTTTGGTGATTCCTCCTTATGAACAGCTTGGTGGAGGAAGGCAGGGGAACCCTTTTGAGGATCCAGTGGTTTTCCCCTCCTGAGGTAAGTATGTAAGGTTTACTTGAATGTGTTTATGTGAGTATTAGAAAAGGAATGGATACTCTGCTTGCTGCAGACACAATGACCTGGTCCTTCTGTATTCTATTAACAACAAGAGGGCCGCAGACTTGTCTTACCGTCACGGAGGGGTGGCTGAAGAGCGGCCCCCGATGTCTCCCGGGGGAAAACTCGAGGCAGCGGCTTGGGAATAGAGGAGAATGTAAACCTCAGCTGATCCTCGGAGAGTTTTGTGTCCTCTGGAACTGGCGAGGAGCTGCGAGAGAGACAAAGGAAAGCATTTATATTTAGCAAACATTTGATTTCTAGGTGTGGGCATTACAGGCTAATTCTAGGACACAATACCACCACCAAAAAACTCTGCTGATTCCTGACCTCCAGACACAGTTCTAAACAAACTGTCTGGTAACTTAGTATCTAGAGAGCCGAAATTACCACTTTATGTGCTAAATGTGGCTTCTGCCGCAAAAAGAAACAAAATGTGCTCAAAAAAGGGCACATGGCTTGAAGCAGCCTCGCTGGATGAATTAACAGTAGGCACTCCAGAGGGGGTGTGGCTGCGTCTGCTTTCCTTAGCATCATCTATCTGCTCAGATGGTTATGGGGCGGAATAAAATAACTGTTTTGAAAAGATTGCAGCCTGCAGCGCTGAAAATCTGTATCTAGCACAGAATCTCCTGAGCGGGTACATTAACGGTGATGTATTTAACCTCAGTTAAAGAGAAACTCCAGTGAAAATAATGTAATAAAAAAGTGCTTCATTTTCCCAATAATTATGTATAAATGATTTAGTCAGTGTTTGCCCATTGTAGAATCTTTCCTCTGCCTGATTTACATTCTGACATTTATCACATGGTGATATCTTTACTTCTGGCAGGTGATGTCAGTGGAAGGAGGTGCTGCTTGCGTTCTTTTGGCAGTTGGAAACAGCTGTTAATTCCCACAATGCAACAAGGCTCCCACAGTGTGAGGTCCGAATCTTAGTCCTGACATCACACTGTGGGAGGGGTTTCACCACAATATCAGCCATACAGCGCCCCCTGATGATCAGTTTGTGAAAATGAATAGATTTCTCATGGGAAAGGGGGCATCAGCTACTGATTGGGATGAAGTTCAATTCTTGGTTACGGGTTCTCTTTAATTGCTGAACCTCTACACCAGGCTTTCTCAGCCAGGGTTCCCCGAGTACTCTGCAGGGATTACCTGACATTTCTTCCTCCGATAAAACTGTCCTCAGCTGGTAGGGTGAAAAAGAACCGCCTTGGCTTGTGTATTACAGGTAGGGCTAAACTGGGGTATCAGTATAATAAGGAGGGCAGTAAAAAAAAACAAACAAAAAAACCCAACAAAACAGTATGATAGTGAGGTAGTATAATAAAGAGTCCTATTATAGGGGCGGACTATAAATGTGGGAACTATAATAAGAAACACTGACACAGGGCGTACTGCAGATCAGGAATATAGAATGGGGGCTAAACAAGGAGGCTGTTACAATATTAAAGTTTACAGTATTGAAGTTATTACTAATAAAGGTTTTAGCCACATCTTCTTTAAAGACCACACCTCCTGCAAAATAAATCCCCCTCCCTCTGCTAATGCCGAGGCTCCCCGAGATCCAAAAATTATTTTAAAAGTTCCTCCAGGGTGAAAAGTAACAACTGCTCTACACAGATAAACCATGTTCTGCCATCCAGGACAAGGGGAGGATTTGTGATTTGAGTGAGCCTTTGAAGTTAAAGAGGCCCTGTAGTGACATATAGTAGAATGCAGTAAAGAGGCCCTGTAGTGACATATAGCAGAATGCAGTAAAGAGGCCCTGTAGTGACATATAGTAGAATGCAGTAAAGAGGCCCTGTAGTGACATATAGCAGAATGCAGTAAAGAGGCCCTGTAGTGACATATAGTAGAATGCAGTAAAGAGGCCCTGTAGTGACATATAGTGGAATGCAGTAAAGAGGCCCTGTAGTGACATATAGTAGAATGCAGTAAAGAGGCCCTGTAGTGACATATAGCAGAATGCAGTAAAGAGGCCCTGTAGTGACATATAGCAGAATGCAGTAAAGAGGCCCTGTAGTGACATATAGCAGAATGCAGTAAAGAGGCCCTGTAGTGACGTATAGTAGAATGCAGTAAAGAGGCCCTGTAGTGACATATAGCAGAATGCAGTAAAGAGGCCCTGTAGTGACATATAGCAGAATGCAGTAAAGAGGCCCTGTAGTGACATATAGCAGAATGCAGTAAAGAGGCCCTGTAGTGACATATAGCAGAATGCAGTAAAGAGGCCCTGTAGTGACATATAGTAGAATGCAGTAAAGAGGCCCTGTAGTGACATATAGCAGAATGCAGTAAAGAGGCCCTGTAGTGACATATAGCAGAATGCAGTAAAGAGGCCCTGTAGTGACGTATAGCAGAATGCAGTAAAGAGGTCCTGTAGTGACATACAGTAGAATGCAGTAAAGAGGTCCTGTAGTGACATATAGCAGAATGCAGTAAAGAGGTCCTGTAGTGACATATAACAGAATGCAGTAAAGAGGCCCTGTAGTGACATATAACAGAGTGCAGTAAAGAGGCCCTGTAGTGACATATAGCAGAATGCAGTAAAGAGGCCCTGTAGTGACATATAGTAGAATGCAGTAGAGAGGCCCTGTAGTGACATATAGCAGAATGCAGTAAAGAGGTCATGTAGTGACATATAGTAGAATGCAGTAAAGATGCCCTGTAGTGACATATAGTAGAATGCAGTAAAGAGGCCCTGTAGTGACATATAGCAAAATGCAGTAAAGAGGCCCTGTAGTGACATATAGCAGAATGCAGTAAAGAGGCCCTGTAGTGACATATAGCAGAATGCAGTAAAGAGGCCCTGTAGTGACATATAGTAGAATGCAGTAAAGAGGTCCTGTAGTGACATATAGCAGAATGCAGTAAAGAGGTCCTGTAGTGACATATAACAGAATGCAGTAAAGAGGCCCTGTAGTGACATATAACAGAATGCAGTAAAGAGGCCCTGTAGTGACATATAGCAGAATGCAGTAAAGAGGCCCTGTAGTGACATATAGTAGAATGCAGTAAAGAGGTCCTGTAGTGACATATAGCAGAATGCAGTAAAGAGGTCATGTAGTGACATATAGTAGAATGCAGTAAAGATGCCCTGTAGTGACATATAGCAAAATGCAGTAAAGAGGCCCTGTAGTGACATATAGTAGAATGCAGTAAAGAAGCCCTGTAGTGACATATAGTAGGATGCAGTAAAGAGGTCCCATAGTGACATATAGCAGAATGCAGTAAAGAGGCCCTGTAGTGACATATAGCAGAATGCAGTAAAGAGGCCCTGTAGTGACATATAGCAGAATGCAGTAAAGAGGCCCTGTAGTGACAAATAGTAGAATGAAGTAAAGAGGCCCTGTAGTGACATGTAGTAGAATGCAGTAAAGAGGCCCTGTAGTGACATATAGTAGAATGCAGTAAAGAGGTCCTGTCGTGACATATAGTAGAATGCAGTAAAGAGGCCCTGTAGTGACATATAGCAGAATGCAGTAAAGAGGCCCTGTAGTGACATATAGTAGAATGCAGTAAAGAGATCCTGTCGTGACATATAGTAGAATGCAGTAAAGAGGCCCTGTAGTGACATATAGCAGAATGCAGTACAGAGGCCCTGTAGTGACATATAGCACAATGCAGTAAAAAGGTCCTGTAGTGACATATAGTAGAATGCAGTAAAGAGGTCCTGTAGTGGCATATAGTAGAATGCAGTAAAGAGGCCCTGTAGTGACATATAGTAGAATGCAGTAAAGAGGTCCTGTAGTGACATAACAGAATGCAGTAAAGAGGCCCTGTAGTGACATATAGCAGAATGCAGTAAAGAGGCCCTGTAGTGACATATAGTGGAATGCAGTAAAGAGGCCCTGTAGTAGCATATAGCAGGGTGCAGTAGAGAGGCCCTGTAGTGATATATAGTAGAATGCAGTAAAGAGGCCCTGTAGTGACATATAGCAGAATGCAGTAAAGAGGCCCTGTAGTGACATATAGTAGAATGCAGTAAAGAGATCCTGTCGTGACATATAGTAGAATGCAGTAAAGAGGCCCTGTAGTGACATATAGCAGAATGCAGTACAGAGGCCCTGTAGTGACATATAGCACAATGCAGTAAAAAGGTCCTGTAGTGACATATAGTAGAATGCAGTAAAGAGGTCCTGTAGTGGCATATAGTAGAATGCAGTAAAGAGGCCCTGTAGTGACATATAGTAGAATGCAGTAAAGAGGTCCTGTAGTGACATAACAGAATGCAGTAAAGAGGCCCTGTAGTGACATATAGCAGAATGCAGTAAAGAGGCCCTGTAGTGACATATAGTGGAATGCAGTAAAGAGGCCCTGTAGTAGCATATAGCAGGGTGCAGTAGAGAGGCCCTGTAGTGATATATAGTAGAATGCAGTAAAGAGGTCCCGTAGTGACATATAGCAGAATGCAGTAAAGAGGCACTGTAGTGACATATAGCAGAATGCAGTAAAGACACCCTGTAGTGACATATAGTAGAATGCAGTAAAGAGGCCCTGTAGTGACATATAGTAGAATGCAGTAAAGAGGCCCTGTAGTGACATATAGTAGAATGCAGTAAAGAGGCCCTGTAGTGACATATAGCAGAATGCAGTAAAGAGGCCCTGTAGTGACATATAGCAGGGTGCAATAGAGAGGCCCTGTAGTGACATATAGCAGAATGCAGGAAAGAGGCCCTGTAGTGACATATAGTAGAATGCAGTAAAGAGGTCCTGTAGTGACATATAGTAGAATGCAGTAAAGAGGCCCTGTAGTGACATATAGCAGAATGCAGTAAAGAGGCCCTGTAGTGGCATATAGCATAATGCAGTAGAGAGGCCATGTAGTGACATATAGCAGAATGCAGTAAAGAGGCCCTGTAGTGACATATAGTAGAATGCAGTAAAGAGGCCCTGTAGTGGCATATAGCATAATGCAGCAAAGAGGCCCTGTAGTGACATACAGTGGAGGAAATAATTATTTGACCCCTCACTGATTTTGTAAGTTTGTCCAATGACAAAGAAATGAAAAGTCTCAGAACAGTATCATTTCAATGGTAGGTTTATTTTAACAGTGGCAGATAGCACATCAAAAGGAAAATCGAAAAAATAACTTTAAATAAAAGATAGCAACTGATTTGCATTTCATTGAGTGAAATAAGTTTTTGAACCCCTACCAACCATTAAGAGTTCTGGCTCCCACAGAGTGGTTAGACACTTCTACTCAATTAGTCACCCTCATTAAGGACACCTGTCTTAACTAGTCACCTGTATAAAAGACACCTGTCCACAGAATCAATCAATCAAGCAGACTCCAAACTCCCCAACAAGGGAAAGACCAAAGAGCTGTCCAAGGATGTCAGAGACAAAATTGTAGACCTGCACAAGGCTGGAATGGGCTACAAAACCATTAGCAAGAAGCTGGGAGAGAAGGTGACAACTGTTGGTGCGATTGTTCGAAAATGGAAGGAGCACAAAATGACCATCAATCGACCTCGCTCTGGGGCTCCACGCAAGATCTCACCTCGTGGGGTGTCAATGGTTCTGAGAAAGGTGAAAAAGCATCCTAGAACTACATGGGAGGAGTTAGTGAATGACCTCAAATTAGCAGGGACCACAGTCACCAAGAAAACCATTGGAAACACATTACACCGCAATAGATTAAAATCCTGCAGGGCTCGCAAGGTCCTCCTGCTCAAGAAGGCACATGTGCAGGCCCATCTGAAGTTTGCCAATGAACACCTGAATGATTCTGTGAGTGACTGGGAGAAGGTGCTGTGGTCTGATGAAACCAAAATAGAGCTCTTTGGCATTAACTCAACTCGCTGTGTTTGGAGGAAGAAAAATGCTGCCTATGACCCCCAAAACACCGTCCCCACCGTCAAGCATGGGGGTGGAAACATTTTGCTTTGTGGGGTGTTTTTCTGCTAAGGGCACAGGACAACTTAATCGCATTAACGGGAAAATGGGCGGAGCCATGTATCGTGAAATCCTGAACGACAATCTCCTTCCCTCTGCCAGGAAACTAAAAATGGGTCGTGGATGGGTGTTCCAGCACGACAATGACCCAAAACATACAGCAAAGGCAACAAAGGAGTGGCTCAAGAAGAAGCACATTAAGGTCATGGAGTGGCCTAGTCAGTCTCCGGACCTTAATCCAATAGAAAACCTATCGAGGGAGCTCAAGCTCAGAGTTGCACAGAGACAGCCTCGAAACCTTAGGGATTTAGAGATGATCTGCAAAGAGGAGTGGACCAACATTCCTCCTAAAATGTGTGCAAACTTGGTCATCAATTACAAGAAACGTTTGACCTCTGTGCTTGCAAACAAAGGTTTTTCCACTAAGTATTAAGTCTTTTATTGTTAGAGGGTTCAAAAACTTATTTCACTCAATGAAATGCAAATCAGTTGCTATCTTTTATTATTTTAGGTTATTTTTTCGATTTTCCTTTTGATGTGCTATCTGCCACTGTTAAAATAAACCTACCATTGAAATGATACTGTTCTGAGACTTTATTTCTTTGTCATTGGACAAACTTACAAAATCAGTGAGGGGTCAAATAATTATTTCCTCCACTGTAGCAGAATGCAGTAAAGAGGCCATGTAGTGACATATAGTAGAATGCAGTAAAGAGGCCATGTAGTGACATATAGCAGAATGCAGTAAAGAGGCCCTGTAGTGACATATAGTAGAATGCAGTAAAGAGGCCCTGTAGTGACATATAGCACAATGCAGTAAAAAGGTCCTGTAGTGACATATAGTAGAATGCAGTAAAGAGGCCCTGTAGTGACATATAGTAGAATGCAGTAAAGAGGCCCTGTAGTGACATATAACAGAATGCAGTAAAGAGGTCCTGTAGCGTCATATAGTGGAATGCAGTAAAGAGGCCCTGTAATGACATATAGTAGAATGCAGTAAATGAATCAGTATAATTTTTATGGTAATATCCCTTGGTATGTTACCCCTCCCTCCCAGTGGAGTCACAGCCTAGGCTAGCTATGCAGATTTTTCCTCCCAGAGTATTCTGGGAGACCAGGTATAATTTGTAGTGGCCTCAGAATTCTTAGTAAACGAGCATTTGGCAGAGATCACCTGACAGGACTAAAGATGCATGCAAGAAGCGAATGCACATCCTTAGTCCTGTCAGGTGATCTCTACGGAATGTTTGTTATTGAGAGTCTGAAAGGCAGTAAAAAATATAGCTGGCCTCCCAGAATGCTCGGGGCGGGGGTTAGGGATAAGCCTCAGTGGGAAGGCTGATGCTGAGATCAGGAAGATTACTCATATACCTCAATATGTGCTGTAGACAGTGCGTCAGAAAACAAAACAGGCTCATTTGTGCTGCATAGGCATAAACATGACCACTGACGTATAGAGTCAAAACAATAAGTTGAGCCAAGAGCCAAACTTTGTTAAGTTGAGCTTTCTCAAATTTGTAGCACTTTGTAATTTGCTGCCTGCTGAAGCACTGTGTAGATAAGGCCCGGTTCACACTTGCGTTTTGATGAAATACTTACCGGTGGCATGGGTCCGGTCCGGTCCGTTCTGAGAACATCCATTCGCCATCAGGAGGCCATCAGGATCCGGTCAGGTCACGTTCAGTTTTCATCCGGATCTTCTTCCGTTCTGCGTGCGTTTGTGGATCAGTTTCTGTTTTCAAAGAGGGGCCTGGAAGGTCTGGAAAAGCGCTGGAGTCCTTCTTGGGGAGAGCCTGCTGTGCGGACATCATCCTCCTCGTCCCGCAGAGCCCTGCGTCTGGATGGTCGGGTCCTTCCCTGTCCTCCGCTGTGTTCTGGGGTGGCTGCGGAGAGGCTGGGGGCTGTCCGGCGCTGGGTACATCCACATGGCCGCCTGCACCATAGAGAACCCCACAGGAAGTGGGGTAGGACGTCCGGCTTACATCCGGAAGTGTGTTGTGCACTTCCGTTTCCCCTCAATTGCTGTTGCGCTGGATTTCTTGTCTGGATCCGGTCCGGCGGCGGTGGACGGAGGACCGATCCGGAAAATTGGAGCATGTTGGAAAATTCCGGACCACAGACCGCATCCGGAGGAACAGACGAGTGCGCACGGGTCCATCGATTAACAATGGACCCTTAATCGTCCGTTCCGTTTGCGGACCTTGCGGTCCGGCTCCGGTCTGCAAAACAACTCAAGTGTGAACCGGGCCTAAGACAAGAGGAAACTCTCCAGTGAGAATTTAACTGAATAAGCTCTTTATTGTGTTCCTGTTGTGTAGGGTGTTTATTGATCTTTCACCTTTGAGTGCAGTTTTTGTGTATTTTCTGTATCGTCTCATTGTTCAGGTAACTGTATACTCTGTGCAGTGTCCATTGTACAGCACCACAGGGCATGCTGCTGTTCTATAAATCAATATTGGTAATAACATTAGGATGGCTGATAGGGCATGTAATAGTATTATGCATCAGAGAGGGTTTATGTTGACATAGTGGACTGTTAGGGCATAGAAGGGAAACTGTGTTTTATTTGAGGGGTGCACTCAGGACCCAATTTTAAGAGGTTTTATTCTCATTAAAGTGAACCAGAGACGAAGCACCCTTGTGTATTTTACCATATATATCAGTAAGAACATTAGAGAAAACACTTACCATGCTCTCTGTTTCATCCTCACTGCTAAAAGTGTCTGTTATCAGCTGTGATAAGAATCCCGGACTGAGCATTCAGTCTGGCTTTGCAGGGAATAATTATAGCTGAGTCATTATAGCAGAGCCACAAGGGGGCAGGCTTGGGCTTGAAGACACCAGAGAAGACAGACTCAGCTATAATCTTTCCATAGCAAAGCTAGACTGAGTGCTCGGTCGGAGATTCTTATCAGAGGTGATAACAGTCAGATTAAACAGAGAACAATGAAACAAAGAGCAGATTAGGTGTTTACTGTCATGTTCCCACTGATTTATAAGGTAAAATACAAGAGGGTGCTTCATCTCTGGTTCTCTTTAAGGCCTGGGACACATTTTGCAATCACACGGGACAACTTGCATTGCGATTCCTCAGTGGTTGGCAGCGCTCAATAAATCGAACAGTGCTTCTGGTTTGTGTTTTTTCTTTTCTTTTTTTTTTATCATTTAAGCCTTTGGAGAGTGATTTTTAAATATATACCGGACCTCATTTCTGCTGGCTTCCTGCCCATAGCCCCGCCCCTAGGACAAGGGGTCACGTGTCCTCCTCTAGCTCCAATTAGACAAGTGCCTGTGACCTCTTGCCCTAGGGGGCAGGGATATAAGCTGGACCCCGGGAGACTAGGTAATTTAAACTTTATTTAAAAAAATATATATATATCATCATAGCTTTTCAAAGGTAATTTTGCAGTGCTCCAATCTCTTGTATTGGGGCACAATCACACCAAAAATGCTAAAGACAAAACAATTGCAATTTCCCCTAATCGCAATCGCTCTAGTAGTGGGTTTGCCTCCATGAACTTTCCTCGGCAAAGCGCTTTTTGGAATAGTCGGCTATTGTCAGAGATGCAAAAAAAAAAATGCTGCCAGAAGTGCTCAAGTGGGTCCCAGGCCTTAAAGTGGACCTGTAGGGTGAAAAGTGCCCCATTTAGATACTTACGTAAGCAGAGGGCCGCCTGCACCTCGCTGTTCCAGGGACCCCAGAACCCCCCAAACAAAGGCTTGTCAAAGAGTGCACTCCCGTCTGTGAAGGAGCACGGCGGTAATGCGCAGAAAACATCGCCCCTGCACAGTAGCACGGAGACGCTTGGGCTCCCGCGCAGGCACAAAGCTTCCCCCTGCACAGTAGCACGGAGACACTTGGGCTCCTGCGCAGGCACAAAGCTTCCTCCTGCACAGTAGCACGGAGACGCTTGGGCTCCTGCGCAGGCACAAAGCTTCCTCCTGCACAGTAGCACGGAGACGCTTGGGCTCCCGCGCAGGCACAAAGCTTCCCCCTGCACAGTAGCACGGAGACGCTTGGGCTCCCGCGCAGGCACAAAGCTTCCCCCTGCACAGTAGCACGGAGACGCTTGGGCTCCCGCGCAGGCACAAAGCTTCCTCCTGCACAGTAGCACGGAGACGCTTGGGCTCATGCGCAGGCACAAAGCTTCCTCCTGCACAGTAGCACGGAGACGCTTGGGCTCCCGCGCAGGCACAAAGCTTCCCCCTGCACAGTAGCACGGAGACGCTTGGGCTCCCGCGCAGGCACAAAGCTTCCTCCTGCACAGTAGCATGGAGACGCTTGGGCTCATGCGCAGGCACAAAGCTTCCTCCTGCACAGTAGCACGGAGACGCTTGGGCTCCCGCGCAGGCACAAAGCTTCCTCCTGCACAGTAGCACGGAGACGCTTGGGCTCCCGCGCAGGCACAAAGCTTCCCCCTGCACAGTGCAGCCGTGCTCGTTCAGGGACAGAAGTGTGAGCATGAAGTATTAGAGGGTCCCGGCATCCAGAGGTGGTTGGGAGGACGCCTCAGGACGCCTCTTCGGGATCCAAAGGCTTCTGCTTGCCTCTACCCAGGCAAGTATCTTAATTTTTCCCCTTTTAATGTCACAGGTTTACTTTAAAGAGAAATTGTAGTGAAAATGACATAATAAAATTGCTAATTTTTTACTTTTTTTTACTTTTTAATTTATAGACTATTTAGTCAGTGTTTGCCCATTGTGAAATCTTTCCTCTCCCTGATTTACATTTTGACATTTATCACTGGTGGTGACATTTTTAGTTCTGCCAGGTGATCTGTACGGAATGTTTGTTACTAAGGGCCATATCCTATTCAAGGTGATAAGTAGCTTGCAGATGCGAGCTACTTATCACCTTGCCATCGCGCGAGGATTACCGGCAAATCCTATTGCCCATATCCTTCGCGCGATGGCCGATCATTAGGGAGCATTACTCAGGCGAAAGCCTGATCGATGCTCCCTTTTACCGAGCGATGGGGAGTGAGGTTTACGCTGTGGTGCTGTCCATCAGCACCACGGCCTCACTCCCCACACATGCGCACTCGCCCGCCGAACATCACCGACATCTTCCGCCGCAGCATCTGGGGGTCTCCTTTAATAAGGAGACCCCCAGAGCTCCCCGTCGGGTCACCGCACAGTTTAGAAGCCCCCGCGCAGCTCTGCAAAGGCTCCCCGTCATACGTACCGCCGCCGATCACGCGCCGCCTCTCGCCGCAAAATCCGTCAAGTAATTACAGTGTAATATCTAACACTGTAATTAGTGTCCGCATAGAAGGAGCCCGGGCAAAGCATCTTTGAATCTGCAGCCGGGCTCCCCATTGGTCTGCTGTCTGAACCATTTTATTGGTTCAGACAGCGAACCAATGGAGAGCCCGGCTGCAGATTCAAAGATGCTTTGCCCGGGCTCCTATGCGGGCACTAATTACAGTGTTAGATATTACACTGCAATTAAGTGACGGATTTTGCGGCGAGAGGCGGCGCGTGATCGGCGGCGGTACGTATGACAGGGGAGCCTTTGCAGAGCTGCGCGGGGGCTTCAAAACTGTGCGGCGACCCGACGGGGAGCTCTGGGGGTCTCCTTATTAAAGGAGACCCCCAGATGCTGCGGCGACGAGGTGCGTTAGCTAGTTTAGACCTGCTTTTTGCAGGTCTAAGCTAAAGCTCATGTCTGCCGGGAAGCATCGCTTCCCGGAGACATGATAAGGGTAATTGGATTCCGTGGTAAGAACTCGCTGGGCGATTATATCGCCCAAGCGAGTTCTTTTCCGCCTGGGGGGGGGGTCTAAAGTTTAATTAGGTTAGGCGATGCCCCCATCGCCTAAGTTGAGAACTCGCCAGTGCTTAGAGCTGGCGAGTTCAGCAATAGAATATGGCCCTAAGAATTCTATGCACAGAGGGAGATGCTGCTTGCTTGTCAGTTGGAAAAAGCAGTTATTTCCCATAATGCACCGAGGTTCACAGACAGCAAACTGTCAGGACCCTAGTCATGACATCACACTGTGAGAGGGGTTTCACCAGAATATCAGCCATACCGACCCCCGGATCTATTTGAGAAAAGGAAAATTCCTCATGGGAAAGGGGGTATCAGCTACTGACAGGGATGACGCTCAATTCTTGGTGTTCCTCTTTAAGTGTAAATACAATTTACACAATTCTGTTTTTAAACGAACCGGCTCCTGATACTGTATGCTTCTGTGCTTGCAGATCTGGAAGAGACACCTACCAGTAGCGGGTGAGGCACGCAGGGTGTCAGAGGTGCAGTCAGAGGGTGTCAGGGTCCAGTCTGGCCACAGGAAGTGAAAGGTGTCCATAGAGTTGTAGTGATGTGTGGGATCTCTGCCTCCATGACTTTCTCAGCTTATGGCTCTGTCAGCTCTCACACAGCATCTGCTGCTTACTTCCTGATTAGCAGGAAGGGGACAACATCGTGTCACATGCTGCGGCCTGAGGTAACCTCTGCTTCCGACTACAGACCACCGGGGAGACGTCCAATACGAGGCTGCAGTGACACCACCAGACGTGCAGCTATTCTACACTTTACTCTGTGACCAAACTATGCATTACACCATGCATGTCAACAGGGAACATCACTGACAATACAGCTCGCAGCAGACCAGTGATATCACTGAGAACCCAGCCTATCCCTTCACTAGAGACCAGTGACATCACTGAGAGTGCAGCCTATCCCTTCACTAGAGACCAGTGACATCACTGAGAATGCAGCCGATCCATTCACTAGGAACCAGTGACCTCACTGAGAATGCAGCCTATCCATTCACTAGAGACCAGTGACATCCCTGAAAATGCAGCCTATCCATTCACTAGAGACCAGTGACGCCACTGAGAATGCAGTCTATCCATTCACTAGAGACCAGTGACATCCCTGAGAATGCAGCCTATCCATTCACTAGAGAGCAGTGACACCACTGAGAATGCAGCCTATCCATTGACTGGAGAGCAGTGACATCCCTGAGAATGCAGCCTATCCAGTCACTACAGACCAGTGACATCACTGAGAATGCAGCCTATTCATTCACTAGAGACCAGTGAGATCACTGAGAATGCAGCCTATCCATTCACTACAGACCAGTGAGATCACTGAGAATGCAGCCTATCCATTCACTAGAGACCAGTGACATCACCGAGAATGCAGCCTATCCATTCACTAGAGACCAGTGACATCACTGAGAATGCAGCCTATCCATTCACTGGAGACCAGTGACATCACTGAGAATGCAGCCTATCCATTCACTAGAGACCAGTGACATCACCGAGAATGCAGCCTATCCATTGACTGGAGAGCAGTGACATCACTGAGAACGCAGCCTATCCATTCACTACCAAGCACTGGTAGAGGGAGGGCTTGTGTGAGAATAGTATTATATTTAGTGATTTTACTATTAGAACCACCAATGCCCAATAGTAGAATATCAGTAATTTTATGGATTTCTGCTGGTGGACATTCCTTCATGCACACATCCTGTTTTGAATAAGCTTAACAAACTGGGGCCAAGTTATTAATATTCAAATATTATAATTGCAGTAAACTTCAGTAATTCTCACAACTTTAACTTATGTAGCGCAGGCTGATTGCCATCTCATGCATTCACTACATCTTCATACCTCCCAACTTTTTGAGATGAGAAAGAGGGACATTTAAGCCACGCCCCTGCCACAACCCTAGTCACGCATACCATAAAGATTTCATAAGAAAAATATGTTGTTTTATAATTCAAACCACACTGGTCCTTTCTATCCTGGTTCATTTTCCTTCATAGTAACATTGTAAAATTAGTAATATATCAATTTAAAGGATGTGAAGAAAGATTAGAGTCAATCAAAAACATTTTTTAGCAGATAAGTATATATATTTATATATTTACATAGAAAGAGGGACAAAGGCCTAAAAGAGGGACAAATGAGGATGAAAGAGGGACAGGGCTCCAAAAGAGGGACACTTGGGCGCTATGCATCTTACATAAAGAAATACTGTGATCCTGCAATAAATGTTATCTGTAACATGATCAAGGTTTCTAAAAATGTATCAAACCAAAAGTGGAATTTTATCATCAATGCAAAGAGCACCACCTACTGGTCGTTACAGTTATTGCAAGTGTTTATTGTAATGTACAGTAATGTGTTGCACAGAGTTATCAGAGGAACATAAAAGGTTGAAAAGCAGATAGCAGGAGATCAGAGCCCTCATTCAATACATTTTTTCTCTCGAGTTTTCGCACAGGAGATGCTTTTGTAAGTAAAATACTTCATCAATAAATTAAATAAGTCTTTAAATTAAGTTAAATTTGATATACTTTTCTCAACCACTCTTTAATACTTTTTTAGTTGTTGTTGAGAATGGTATGGTGGTTCAGGTCCTTGGACTCCATTGGCTGCATACCTTCGCGTTTCTGACTACTGAGGCCAAGATAACATCATTATCTTCATAACTAACAGTACAGTATATTCCCTTTATTTCCTACCACTTCAGCCCAGAGCTGGGACAAGGTCCTCCAGCACACAAGGCTGAGACTCCAAAGTGCTCCCCTCCATCCCTCCCACACCAGCCGTCACACACTGATTGCTATTAGACTAAGAGGCACCCCAGGGCTCCCAACACCTTCATCTCTAGTTATCTGGCTTGCAGTCACTGCCATGTATCCCCTTTTCTTATTTCTCTATGCTTCAAACACAATAGGGGAATGATAGCTGAGTGAGTTGTGCGCCCCCTCCTACACTGCGCCCTGAGGCTGGAGCCTCTCTCGCCTCTGCCTCGGCCCTGCACCTCCTCCTATACTGCGCCCTGAGGCTGGAGCCTCTCTCGCCTCTGCCTCGGCCCTGCACCCCCTCCTACACTGCGCCCTGAGGCTGTAGCCTCTCTTGCCTCTGCCTCAGCCCAGCCCTGCACACCCTCCTACACTGCGCCCTGAGGCTGGAGCCTCTCTTGCCTCTGCCTTTGCCCTGCACCCCCTCCTACACTGCACCCTGAGGCTGGAGCCTCTCTCGCCTCTGCTTCGGACCAGCTTCAGCCCAGCATCTCTTATGCCCCTTGCTCAGGAGGCCCCCTAGGTCTTCACCATCTGAGAACCTAATACAATATCATTATGCTTGGCCCTCAAATTAATTCTTTATCATGGACATCAGTATACATTATTAGGGAAACTTGAATGGGGTCACCCCTCCTTTCGTAGTGGTGCCTGCTAGTGTTGGGCGAACAGTGTTCGCCACTGTTCGGGTTCTGCAGAACATCACCCTGTTCGGGTGATGTTTGGGTTCGGCCGAACACCTGATGGTGCTCGGCCAAACTGTTCGGCCATATGGCCGAACTAAGAGCGCATGGCCGAACGTTACCCGAACGTTCGGCTAGCGCTGTGATTGGCCGAACGGGTCACGTGTAGTGTTGGGCGAACATCTAGATGTTCGGGTTCGGGCCGAACATGGCCGAACTCCGAACATAATGGAAGTCAATGGGGACCCCGACTTTCGTGCTTTGTAAAGCCTCCTTATATGCTACATACCCCAAATTTACAGGGTATGTGCACCTTGGGAGTGGGTACAAGAGGAAAAAAAAAATTAGCAAAAAGAGCTTATAGTTTTTGAGAAAATCGATTTTAAAGTTTCAAAGGGAAAACTGTCTTTTAAATGCGGCGAATGTCTGTTTTCTTTGCACAGGTAACATGCTTTTTGTCGGCATGCAGTCATAAATGTAATACATATAAGAGGTTCCAGGAAAAGGGACCGGTAACGCTAACCCAGCAGCAGCACACGTGATGGAACAGGAGGAGGGTGGCGCAGGAGGAGAAGGCCACGCTTTGAGACACAACAACCCAGGCCTTGCATGAGGACAAGAAGCGTGCGGATAGCAATTTGCATTTTGTCGCCATGCAGTCATAAATGTAATACAGATGAGAGGTTCAATAAACAGGGACCGGAAACGCTAACCCATCACAGATGTTCATTGTTCATGTTACTTGGTTGGGGTCCGGGAGTGTTGCGTAGTCGTTTCCAATCCAGGATTGATTCATTTTAATTTGAGTCAGACGGTCTGCATTTTCTGTGGAGAGGCGGATACGCCGCCGATCTGTGACGATGCCTCCGGCAGCACTGAAACAGCGTTCCGACATAACGCTGGCTGCCGGGCAAGCCAGCACCTCTATTGCGTACATTGCCAGTTTGTGCCAGGTGTCTAGCTTCGATACCCAATAGTTGAAGGGTGCAGATGGATTGTTCAACACAGCTACGCCATCTGACATGTAGTCCTTGACCATCTTCTCCAGGCGATCGGTGTTGGAGGTGGATCTGCACGCTTGCTGTTCTGTGTGCTGCTGCATGGGTGTCAGAAAATTTTCCCACTCCAAGGACACTGCCGATACCATTCCCTTTTGGGCACTAGCTGCGGCTTGTGTTGTTTGCTGCCCTCCTGGTCGCCCTGGGTTTGCGGAAGTCAGTCTGTCGGCGTACAACTGGCTAGAGGAGGGGGAGGATGTCAATCTCCTCTCTAAAGTCTCCACAAGGGCCTGCTGGTATTCTTCCATTTTGACCTGTCTGGCTCTTTCTTCAAGCAGTTTTGGAACATTGTGTTTGTACCGTGGATCCAGAAGGTTATAAACCCAGTATTTGGTGTTGTCCAGAATGCGCACAATGCGTGGGTCGCGTTCAATGCAGTCCTAGGCCGAAGAGGTCATAGCCTAGGGTCACAAAACCTGTTTATTTGGGCAATTTCAATGGTGGCGAGTCTGACGTACATAAATCGCAGCAATGGCCGTTAGCAACGTCTGAATCTCACGAAATGTCTCATGCAGGTAGAAGACATATTGTTAGACTTGGGCTCCAAAGATGGGTTCCCTACATCTCTGCAAACCAGAGTTACAGGGCTCCAAATTTGGTAAAATCACCCATAGGCTTTCATTGGGCCTCCTATTTACAGTTCCAAAATCTCACATCTTTTCAAAGGGCAATTACTCAGCAGTGGCAAATTTTCTAGCATTGTAGGGACCCTTAGGGGGAACATGACTGGTGAGTTTCGGGCCCCTAGGCCAAAGAGGTCATAGCCTAGGGTCACAAAAACCTGTTTATTTGGGCTATTTCAATGGTAGTGATGGTGGCGTACATAAATCGCAGCAATGGCCGTTAACAACGTCTGAATCTCACGAAATGTCTCATGCAGGTAGAAGACATATTGTTAGACTTGGATTCCAAAGATGGGGTCCCTACATCTCTGCAAACCAGAGTAACAGGGGTCCAAAATTGGTAAAAATCCCCCATAGAATTTCATTGCCTCCCTATTTCACTTTCCAAAATCTCACATCTTTTCAAAGGGCAATGGCTCAGCAGTACCAAATTTTCTAGCATTGTAGGGACCCTTAGGGGGAACATATCTGGTGAGTTTCGGGCCCCTAGGCCGAAGAGGTCATAGCCTAGGGTCATAAAAACCTGTTTATTTGGGCTATTTCAATGGTAGTGATGGTGACGTACATAAATCGCAGCAATGGCCATTAGCAACGTCTGAATCTCACGAAATGTCTCATGCAGGTAGAAGACATATTGTTAGACTTGGATTCCAAAGATGGGGTCCCTACATCTCTGCAAACCAGAGTTACAGGGGTCCAAAATTGGTAAAATCCCCCATAGGATTTTATTGCCTCCCTATTTCACTTTCCAAAATCTCACATCTTTTCAAAGGGCAATAGCTGAGCAGTACCAAATTTTCTAGCATTGTAGGGACCCTTAGGGGGATCATGACTGGTGAGTTTTGCCACTGCTGAGCCATTGCCCTTTGAAATGGTGTGAGATTTTGGAACGGTAAATAGGAGGCCCAATGAAAGCCTATGGGGGATTTTACCAATTTTGGACCCCTGTAACTCTGGTTTGCAGAGATGTAGGGACCCCATCTTTGGAATCCAAGTCTAACAATATGTCTTCTACCTGCATGAGACATTTCGTGAGATTCAGACTTTGCTAACGGCCATTGCTGCGATTTATGTACGTCACCATCACTACCATTGAAATAGCCCAAATAAACAGGTTTTTGTGACCCTAGGCTATGACCTCTTTGGCCTAGGGGCCCGAAACTCACCAGTCATGTTCCCCCTAAGGGTCCCTACAATGCTAGAAAATTTGGTACTGCTGAGCCATTGCCCTTTGAAAAGATGTGAGATTTTGGAACTGTAAATAGGAGGCCCAATGAAAGCCTATGGGTGATTTTACCAAATTTGGAGCCCTGTAACTCTGGTTTGCAGAGATGTAGGGAACCTATCTTTGGAGCCCAAGTCTAACAATATGTCTTCTACCTGCATGAGACATTTCGTGAGATTCAGACGTTGCTAACGGCCATTGCTGCGATTTATGTACGTCAGACTCGCCACCATTGAAATAGCCCAAATAAACAGGTTTTGTGACCCTAGGCTATGACCTCTTCGGCCTAGGACTGCATTGAACGCGACCCACGCATTGTGCGCATTCTGGACAACACCAAATACTGGGTTTATAACCTTCTGGATCCACGGTACAAACACAATGTTCCAAAACTGCTTGAAGAAAGAGCCAGACAGGTCAAAATGGAAGAATACCAGCAGGCCCTTGTGGAGACTTTAGAGAGGAGATTGACATCCTCCCCCTCCTCTAGCCAGTTGTACGCCGACAGACTGACTTCCGCAAACCCAGGACGACCAGGAGGGCAGCAAACAACACAAGCCACAGCTAGTGCCCAAAAGGGAATGGTATCGGCAGTGTCCTTGGAGTGGGAAAATTTTCTGACACCCATGCAGCAGCACACAGAACAGCAAGCGTGCAGATCCACCTCCAACACCGATCGCCTGGAGAAGATGGTCAAGGACTACATGTCAGATGGCGTAGCTGTGTTGAACAATCCATCTGCACCCTTCAACTATTGGGTATCGAAGCTAGACACCTGGCACAAACTGGCAATGTACGCAATAGAGGTGCTGGTTTGCCCGGCAGCCAGCGTTATGTCGGAACGCTGTTTCAGTGCTGCCGGAGGCATCGTCACAGATCGGCGGCGTATCCGCCTCTCCACAGAAAATGCAGACCGTCTGACTCAAATTAAAATGAATCAATCCTGGATTGGAAACGACTACGCAACACTCCCGGACCCCAACCAAGTAACATGAACAATGAACATCTGTGATGGGTTAGCGTTTCCGGTCCCTGTTTATTGAACCTCTCATCTGTATTACATTTATGACTGCATGGCGACAAAATGCAAATTGCTATCCGCACGCTTCTTGTCCTCATGCAAGGCCTGGGTTGTTGTGTCTCAAAGCGTGGCCTTCTCCTCCTGCGCCACCCTCCTCCTGTTCCATCACGTGTGCTGCTGCTGGGTTAGCGTTACCGGTCCCTTTTCCTGGAACCTCTTATATGTATTACATTTATGATTGCATGCCGACAAAAAGCATGTTACCTGTGCAAAGAAAACAGACATTTCCCGCATTTAAAAGACAGTTTTCCCTTTGAAACTTTAAAATCGATTTTCTCAAAAACTATAAGCTCTTTTTGCTAAAAATTTTTTTCCTCTTGTACCCACTCCCAAGGTGCACATACCCTGTAAATTTGGGGTATGTAGCATATAAGGAGGCTTTACAAAGCACGAAAGTTCGGGTCCCCATTGACTTCCATTATGTTCGGAGTTCGGGTCGAACACCCGAACATCGCGGCCATGTTCGGCCTGTTCGGCCCGAACCCGAACATCTAGATGTTCGCCCAACACTAGTGCCTGCATGGTCATATACACGAGCAGCCACCATGATCCCTCTTTCCCCATAACACGTGTGACCACCATCCTCCTACCCCCATAACAAGTGCCACAACACCACCACCACCATAGCAAGTGTTTTCACTATAATACCTCATCACCACAGCCCATCCTCCTACCCCCATAACAAGTGCCACAACAACCCCTCACACCACCACCACAGCAAGTGTGTCCACTATAATACCTCATCACCACAGGCCATCCTCCTACCCCCATAACAAGTGCCACAACACCCCCTCACACCACCACCATAGCAAGTGTGTCCACTATAATACCTCATCACCACAGGCCATCCTCCTACCCCCATAACAAGTGCCACAACACCCCCTCACACCACCACCATAGCAAGTGTGTCCACTATAATACCTCATCACCACAGGCCATCCTCCTACCCCCATATCAAGTGCCACAACACCAACTCACACCACCACCACCATAGCAAGTGTGTCCACTATAATACCTCATCACCACAGCCCATCCTCCTACCCCAGTAACAAGTGCCACAACACCCCCTCACACCACCACCATAGCAAGTGTGTCCACTATAATCCCTCATCACCACAGCCCATCCTCCTACCCCCGTAACAAGTGCCACAACACCCCCTCACACCACCACCACCATAGCAAGTGTGTCCACTATAATCCCTCATCACCACAGCCCATCCTCCTACCCCCATAACAAGTGCCACAACACCACCTCACACCACCATCACCATAGCAAGTGTGTCCAATATAATCCCTCATCACCACAGCCCATCCTCCTACCCCCGTAACAAGTGCCACAACAACCTCTCACACCACCACCACCATAGCAAGTGTGTCCACTATAATACCTCATCACCACAGCCCATCCTCCTACCCCCATAACAAGTGCCACAACAACCTCTCACACCACCACCATAGCAAGTGTGTCCACTATAATACCTCATCACCACAGCCCATCCTCCTACCCCCGTAACAAGTGCCACAACACCCCCTCACACCACCACCATAGCAAGTGTGTCCACTATAATACCTCATCACCACAGCCCATCCTCCTACCCCCGTAACAAGTGCCACAACACCCCCTCACACCACCACCATAGCAAGTGTGTCCACTATAATACCTCATCACCACAGCCCATCCTCCTACCCCCATAACAAGTGCCACAACAACCTCTCACACCACCACCATAGCAAGTGTGTCCACTATAATACCTCATCACCACAGCCCATCCTCCTACCCCCATAACAAGTGCCACAACACCCCCTCACACCACCACCATAGCAAGTGTGTCCACTATAATACCTCATCACCACAGGCCATCCTCCTACCCCCATAACAAGTGCCACAACACCAACTCACACCACCACCACCATAGCAAGTGTGTCCACTATAATACCTCATCACCACAGCTCATCCTCCTACCCCCATAACAAGTGCCACAACACCACCTCACACCACCATCACCATAGCAAGTGTGTCCACTATAATACCTCATCACCACAGCCCATCCTCCTACCCCCGTAACAAGTGCCACAACACCCTCTCACACCACCACCACCATAGCAAGTGTGTCCACTATAATACCTCATCACCACAGCCCATCCTCCTACCCCCATAACAAGTGCCACAACAACCCCCTCACACCACCACCACCATAGCAAGTGTGTCCACTATAATACCTCATCACCACAGCCCATCCTTCTACCCCCGTAACAAGTGTCACAACACCCTCTCACACCACCATCACCATATCAAGTGTGTCCACTAGAATACCTCATCACCACAGCCCATCCTTCTACCCCCATAACAAGTGCCACAACACCCTCTCACACCACCATCACCATAGCAAGTGTGTCCACTATAATACCTCATCACCACAGCCCATCCTTCTACCCCCATAACAAGTGCCACAACACTCCCTCACACCACCACCACCATAGCAATTGTGTCCACTATAATACCTCATCACCACAGCCCATCCTCCTACCCCCGTAACAAGTGCCACAACAACCTCTCACACCACCACCACCATAGCAAGTGTGTCCACTATAATACCTCATCACCACAGCCCATCCTCCTACCCCCGTAACAAGTGCCACAACACCCTCTCACACCACCACCACCATAGCAAGTGTGTCCACTATAATCCCTCATCACCACAACCCATCCTCCTACCCCCGTAACAAGTGCCACAACACCCTCTCACACCACCACCACCATAGCAAGTGTGTCCACTATAATCCCTCATCACCACAGCCCATCCTCCTACCCCCGTAACAAGTGCCAGGAGTACCATACCACCAGCAGAAAGAGGTAATTGGCTTTCCAATTGGCCTCCCCCTTTGGGTATGTTTCCTTGTGGGCATTGTACACAGTGTGGATTCGTCCAGAGAGGCGCCTCTCTCCCACACCCACGCTCGGGTAAACGTTTCCCGCTTAGATGCTTTGCTAGTTGTTCCACAAAAAATGTGGTGTACTGCCTGATTTGCCCTTGTGGCCTGCTGTACGTAGGCCAAACAACCCGTGAGATTCGCTCGAGAATTAGTGAGCACCGGAGCAATATACGGGGGGGGGAGATGGAGTCTCCTGTTGCTAGGCACTTCATAACAGCAGGGCACAATGTGTCCCAGCTGCGTTTTAGGGTGATTGAGGTGGTTACACCCCCGCATCGTGGCGGGGACTTGGAACAGAAGCTCCTACAGAGGGAGCTGTACTGAATTAGATTCCATTGCACCTCATGGTATGAATGAGGATGTGGATTTGTCTCCATTTCTTCGTTAATTATCTGGCATACTTTGCTGTCGCAGTCCTGTTGTCTTTCCCTGTGGTGTAGTATTGCATCCAGCGTAATTTTAAGTACTTTTTAACATTAGGGTATGTCCCTTTAAGAATTTCTGCTGCACACTAATTTCCCTTATTTTTGTTTTGTTTTAGGCTTTCATCTTATCAACCACCTGGACACTGCTATTGGACACTGAATTTGCTCAAGAATCTCCACTTTGTGTACTTTTGTTTGTGTCACTAGCTTAGCTTCTGTTTCCTGGTCGGCAGGCATCACTGCACATGTGCGGCGGCCATCTTGGGAGTGGCCTTTTGGCTGCCTGGTTGGCCTGCCTCACTATGTGATGCCAGCCGGAACCGGAAGTGACATCGTGATGCCGAGACGCATGCCTCGTATCATCATTGATGCCAGAGGGCCGGCCCCGGTGTCCAGGTGGCTCACATTAGGCATAGGAAGCAGTATATAAGGTGCGTTCAAGCACCCAACAGCTCAGCACTCACTGCAGCAGTACCTGGCTACCCTCTGAGGAAGGAGTATTCACTCCGAAACAGCGCTGTCAGGGTAAATGGATCTCTGAGCACTTTTTGTTTCTTGGCATCCCCTGCATCCCTGTAGCTCTACTTGCTCTTTTTGAACTCTGATGCTTTTTTCTCATTGTAATCTATGCAGGGTGATTTTCTGTGCAGTTAACTGTGTGTACATTTTGGATTGTTAGCCATTTGTTCAAATACTATATTATACACATCACTTGCTGCTACTTGTCTAGCAACCTAAACTTTGTACATATGTTTCCTGCGTCTGTTTTGTGCTCTCACTGGATTGCATAAGGTTTCAGTCATTCCAGTTTAACTGCTATGCTGTGTGCTTCAACTTTTTCTGCTAATGCTGTATGTATTTTTGCCTTTGTCAATATATATATTCACTAAGCAAAATTGGTGTGCTGGTATTTTTCTAGTTACATTGTTATTTAGGACCTCCCCACGGGTCTGTCTTACTGTACCAAGCACCCAGCAGATCTGCTTCATACTATGCTCAGGGTGTGCAAACCTCTTATTTAATATTGTCCACTATAATACCTCATCACCACAGCCCATCCTCCTACCCCCGGAACAAGTGCCACAACAACCCCTCACACCACCACCACCATAGTAAGTGTGTCCACTATAATCCGTCATCACCACAGCCCATCCTTCTACCCCCGTAACAAGTGCCACAACACCCCCTCACACCACCACCACCATAGCAAGTGTGTCCACTATAATACCTCACCACCACAGCCCATCCTTCTACCCCCGTAACAAGTGCCACAACAACCCCTCACACCACCACCACCATAGCAAGTGTGTCCACTATACCACCACCATAGGTAAGGGATAGTTGTCAGGAAAGGATGGGCAGTAGGGAGTACGGGATAGGTGTGGGGGATGGGTGGGTGTAGGCATGGGGATTGGTATCAGGGTGTAGCTTAGTGTAAGAGGGAGGTACGGGTTAGGTGTCAGGAAAGGATGGGCAGCAGGAGGTTAGAGAGGTGCATGGGATGGGTGGGTGTAGGGACGGGGATAGGTATCAGGGTGTGGCTTAGTGTAAGAGGGAGGTACGGGTTAGGTGTCAGGAAAGGATGGGCAGCAGGGAGTTAGGGATAGGTGTGGGGGATGGGTGAGTGTACGGATAGAGATAGGCATCAGGGCATGGTTAGTGTAAGGGGGAGGTAAGGGTAAGGCGTCAGGAAAGGATGGGCAGCAGGGGGTTAGACAGGTGTGGGGGTTGGTGGGTGTAGAAATGGGGCGTGGTTAGGGAGTGGCTAGGGTAAGAGGGAGGTAAGGGTAAGGCGTCAGGAAAGGATGGGAAGCAGGGGGTTACGGTTAGGAAGGAGTTAGTGCTGAGAGAAAGTCAGACAGGCATCAGGAAGGGGTGGTGTTGGGCTTGGAGCCCCTGCAGATAGTACTGGCAGCAGGTGCCCAGAGCTGGGAACGTAGGTACACAGAGAACTCACCCGCAGGAAGCTCCCATCACCTCTCCAGCCTCCACTAGCCAAATACACAATAAACTGAGGAGAAAAGACCATTTAAAGAAAGAATATGCCCAATGGCATGGCTAAGGCGGTGATTTCACACATTGTGAAATATACACCAGAAATATTGCTCAGACTTCCTGCTGCTGGCGCTGAACTCGGGCACGACATGAGAAATTTACATCTGAGAGGGAAGCTACACTTCCAGTACGGCTCCGCTCCTAATTCTGCATTAAAGGGGCACTATGACAAAAATGATACCATTTAAAGGGAAAATAAACTTATGAGATAAGGATTTGTATGTGAAGAACAGCTAAGAAATAAAGCATTTGTAGCACAGATGTGAGTCTTATATTGTTTCCAGTACAGGAAGAGTTAAGAAACTTCAGTTATCTATGCAAAAGATCCTCTACGTGCTCTCCAACCTAACTTGGGTTGGCTACAGTGCATATGGGGAGTCGGTTTCTTTTGTTTTTGCTAAAGATTTTTACTGCAGGGAAGTTGAAAGCGAGCGCTGTAACAGCGCAGGGGATTTGGGCGCAGACGGCGCCACTATAGACTGTAATAGGAATTACTGCTATAGCGCCGCACAGTGTGTAACTTCGGTGCCGTCAGAAGACGGATCTGAAATTCCTTTTAAAACACTGTATTTCGTCAGCCAGCAATTGCTGGAAGCTGAATTACATCATTCCCCACCATCCATGGCGGCCTGGAGGGGGAATAGTAAGCGCGACCGGGAACTTGTGCAGCAGCAGGATAAGCCATATACCGGCTGTATCCTGCGCCCACGTCTCCCCGCGGCGATTTCATATGTATGCAGCTGAAAGGGCCATTAGCTCTGCTCTGTTTTATAGTGTGACTTGTAAATTGCAAATATGACAGAATGATGCAGTGTTATAAAATAAAGCTATATATCTAAAAACTAAAAAAAAAAAGACTATTTTCTTTGCTACTTATGTTCTATTTATTATCAGTACTACAGATAGAAACCATGACAGTACAATATGCTGGCGCTTTCTAAATACAATAAATAAATAAATAAAATGACATAAGTTTTTTTTATCACTTCAGTGTCACTTTAACCTCTTCGGTGGTAACCCCGAGCTAGGGTCAGGGCAGAAAACCGCAGCTCAGAGCGGTAATCCCGACCTCTGCTCGGGGTACCCGCTGGAGGCAGTGTGCAGAGCAACTCGCGCTAGCGGGAGAGTTTCTACATACCTCCCAGGGATCCCGACGTCGGACACCATTCTTCTTCCTCTCCTCCGGGGCTCTGCTTCCTGCTGGTGAGATCGCCGGCTGTCATCATGACAACAGCCGGCAATCTCACTTTAGAGTTGCAGCACCACCTGGAGGATGGAGGCATAATTGCAGCGCTGGAGCCAGGGAGGTGAGTGATTGCTGGGGCTGTGCAGCTCTCCCTGGCAGCATGATTGTTTCCAGGTTTTAGGGTCTGAAAGGGTGCAAAAAAATTGTACCCCTTTTAGACCCTAAAATCCATAAAGAATCATCATACCACCAAGGGGGTTAACTACTAAACCACCGCCTCACGTCAATGGGCGAGAGCACGGCGGCAGCCCCAGGACCTCCTAACGCCAATTAGCATCAAGTCCTGGGGCGGGGATTTGCAGGCGATCGCGCGCTTGAATGACGTCATCAATCTCCCAGGGGCAATCGGGGTTTAAAAAAACAAGGAAAAAATTAATCAATAGATAAAGGAAATAAATGTTTATTAAAAAACAAACATCCTGGGAACATTCAAAGCCCACCAACAGCAAGCTCTGTTGGTGGGCAGAAAAGGGGGGAATCACTTGTGTGCTGAGGCCTTAAAGCTGCAGTGGCCAAATTTGCAAAAAATAACCTGGTCACTAGAGGGGTGTAAGCCCGGGGTCCTCAAGTGGTTATGACTATATGAACTAGCGAGAGTAAGCCTATTGGGCTCAGCACAGGTGGCAGGATAGGTTGCAGTGATGGGATCAGTACAGACAGGGGTATAAAGGGAAGTATGAGAATGGTAACAGCATGTAATGCCAGACCAGTATAAAAGCATGAGATGCAGGCTAGATTCCCTGTGTACTCTATGTGAGCATCACTCAGTCTGCAGCAGAGGTGAATCAGAGGGGACACAAGCTCCTCCCCCCCACTCATCTATCCCCGCAGGCTTTCACGTTCCTCTTTCTTCCCTTGAGAGCGGCTGTGTTAGTCCTTCCGGCTTGGCGGGCTGCCATGACGATGAATCACATGATATGAAAGGGGGGATTGTTCTGCGGAACGCTCGCTGGCCGGATATCAGAAGAGGCGCAGGTGAAACTGACTTCCCCAGAAACCCATCTCCGCACTGCCTATTTCACATGATTACAGTCTATCCGTGAAGGAAAGACAGCCACAAATAGACATGTGTGATCCTATGAACTTCCGCTCTTAAAGGACAGAATATGAAAAGAATATGAAGGCTAACATTTTATTTCCTTTTAAGCAATACCAGTTACCTGGCAGCCCTGCTGATCTATTTGGCTGCAGTAGTGTCTGAATCACACCAGGAACAAGCATGCAGCTAATCTTGTCAGATCTGACAATAATGTCAGAAACACCTGATATGCTGCATGCTTGTTCAGGGGCTATGGCTGAAAGTATTAGAGGCAGAGGATGAGCAGGACAGCCAGGCGACTGGTATTGCTTAAAAGGAAATAAATATGGCAGCCTCCACACCCCTCCCATTTAAGTTGTCCTTTAAAGGGAACCTAAACCCTAGAAAAAAAAAATGAATCTCACTTACCTGGGGCTTTTACCAGCCCCCTGCAGCCGCACTGTGCCCTGATGTCACTCCTGGATCCTCTGGTCCCCGGCCGCCAGCTAGTTCCGTTTTATCATTGCACGCATTACCGCGGTAACAAGCCACTATAGCGGGTGTCAACACATACAAAGGTACATGTTGACACCTGCTATAGTGTCCTGTTACCGCGGTAACGCGTGTAATGATTCACGTGGCGGCCCGCCGACTTCAAGTCGGCAAAAACGGGACTAGCTGGCGGTCGGGACCAGAGAATCCAGGAGTGACGTCAGGGCACAGGATGGCTGCAGGGGGCTGGTAAAAGCTCCAGGTAAGTGAGACTCATTTTTTTTCTAGGGTTTAGGTTCCCTTTAAAGGACACCTGAAGTGAGAGGTGAATGGAGGATGACATTTATTTCTTTTTAAGCAATACCAGTTGCCTGGCAGCCCAGCTCATCCTCTGCCTCTAATACTATTAGCCATAGCCCCTGAACAAGCATGCAGCAGATCAGGTGTCTCTGATTGAAATTTGCAAGTTTAGCATTGGTTCTAAGATGTCTAATGGTAATTACAGTCCTGATTAACAGCTCAAAGCTCGTAACCCTCAGCTAGGTCAGAGCAGACCCTCAACTGCCAAAAAGGTTAGGAAATTAACGGCCGTGGTGTTCTTAAAGGGGCACTATGGAGAAAAAATGTAAAATTAAAATATGTGCAAACCTAGACAAATAAGAAGTGTGTTTCTTCCAGAGTAAAATGAGCCATAAATTACTTTTCTCCTATGTTGCTGTCACTTACAGTAGGTAGTAGAAATCTGACAGAAGTGACAGGTTTTAGACTAGTCCATCTCTTCATAGGGGGATTCTCAGCAAGGCTTTTATTCTTTATAAAGATATTCCCTAAAAAGGATTTTAACAATGATGCTGGCCAGCTTCCCTGGTTGCTACTGCTTTTTGGCAGTTGGAGAGAGCATCTGCCGTTCCCTAAGTGCTTTTGAAAATAAATAAATCCCTGAGAATCCCCTATGAAGAGATGGACTAGTCCAAAACCTGTCACTTCTGTCAGATTTCTACTACCTACTGTAAGTGACAGCAACATAGGAGAAAAGTAATTTATGGCTCATTTTACTCTCGAAAACACATATTTCTTATTTGTATAGGTTTGCACATATTTTAAAAATGTTCGCCATAATGCCCCTTTAAAGAAAATCTGTAAGAACCCCCCCCCCCCCCCTTTTCCCCCGGGGGACATTTACCTCGGGAGAGTGAAGCCTCTGGATCATAATGAGGCTTCCCCCATCCTCCTAAGCCCCGGCCATCCAGAGCTGGAAAGCCCTAAATATTTACCTACCCCGATCCAGGTCAGGCGCAGCTGCGGCTTTCCGATTGGGCTCAGGCAGAAATAGCTGAGCCCAATTGGGTCACTTTACAGTAGAGCAGACCAGATTGGGCTCGGCTATTTCTGTCTGAGCCTGATCGGAAAGCGCTACTGCGCCTGTGCTGGAGCCCAGGATGGTAAATATTGTAGGTGCCCTACGGCCGACAACTTAGGCAGATGTGGTTTCGGGGGAGGCAGCGCCGGATCCCTGAGGCTTAGGAGGATGGGGGGGGGGGGGGAGCATCATTAGGACCCTCCCGAGGTAAGTATCGCCCACAGCTTTTCAGAGAGCCTTGGCATTTTCAGACAGTAGCAAGGGCTTACAGGAGTTCAGTCTATGCAGGAGGAGGGGGAGGTGTTACTAGCCAGAGATTTCAGAGGCAGAGGGGAGGAGGGAGGAGGAGAGGGGACTGAATTTACACACAAGCAAGCTGATAGCATCTCCAGCCCTCAGCCTGTGACAATGGCTATCATTCATAAAGGTGCAGTCGGTAGTGCGGGAAAACACCGTTCTTCTCCGCAACTGGTACTTAAGACTTCTGGGTGGTCATTCATAAAAAAGGTGCCTGTTGCGGTAGAAGTGCGGAGGTTTTCTGGAGGAAGCTGGCGGTAGCGTGGCGGAAGACATGCGGAAAGATAAAAGCTGCCCGAATCCCTCCGTGCGCTCCTCTGTCTGATGCTGCTTGGGAGGTCCGTCCCATTCATTTACACGTATTCCGCCCGCCTATCGCTACTGTCGAGCAAGCGGTATTTTCCTTCTGCATACCGCTTGCTCTAATCTTTATGAATGCATGTGTTTGTAACTTTTTCTAGATAAATCTAGAAAAACTCCGCACAAGGCGGAAATGTATCGCTCTGTCAGCTTTTCATGCGGAAAGAGCCTTTATGAATGGGGATTTTGCAGAGTGCTCGGTAAAGTCACCGGTATTAAGCATTTCCGCATGCGGAAATGCTTTATGAATGATAGCCAATGTGACAAACAGAACCTGGCTGCCCTCATTGTATCACAATAAATAATCATAAACTTTTGCAGCTAGATATGCTGTGTAACCTACCTAAACTTTAGATAAGATATATAGACAAGTTACTTGTTATAGTTAGTTTTTCATCTCGGATCCACTTTAAAAACCCAGTAGATCACACAACCCATCGGAAGCCACTAAAATACTGTATTTCACGGTTTTGAACAGAATGACCATTTAAGAAGTCACCTGAATTATAAATGAGCCAGGACACTTACCTGCTGGGTAGTGCAGGCACAACTTTCTGAGGCCGTGCAGGAAGTGGTGGGGCGCTTTTAGCCTTGGGCTCTATCTTGTGACGTTTGAGTGGTAAAGGTGGAGCAACCACTTTGGGCGTTTCCTCCTCCTGCTCCTCATCGTTCTCCAAAAATTTGAAGCCATCGGGAGTGAACGGGGAAGGACAAAACTGTGAAACACCTGGGCTGGAGGGGTCGTCAAAGGACTGTGGGTCAGGCGGGCTGATTGGAGAGACAGACTTGGGTGGAGTGAGGGAGAATTTGAGTGGAGGAACATGAGTTACTCTTGGTGGAATTGGTGGTGGTGCTCGGACACTCTTGACGCTTTCAGGAGGCTCCGGAGAGCTTCTGAGATCCAGGCTGGATGTTGGATAAAGAGGATGAGATGCAGTCTTGGGGAAAACGTTACGTTTTTTGGGGATAGGTCTAGGACCTTCATTCTCCGAGAGGTAGTCCTGAGGAGCAGACTTTTGCAGAGATGCTAGCATGCGCTTACGGTGGCCCGGAAGCTGGACTCCAATGTTCAACAGGATCTCATCAGTAATGCAACGAAGGTCCGAGATTGTGTACAGGTCATGTTTCTCAAATAGTTCAGAGTATTGGTCCAACTTGATCGACTGAAGCCACTCGGGCACGGGCACAGAACTCCCGTCAGACATCGTGGACGACCTTCACTTCATCACTGCTTCTCCTCCACACCTAATAAAAGAAACAGAATTGGGAAGAAATTTAAGCTAAATCAAAAGCCTTATTTTGGAAAAAGTTAATCAATGGATTAAAAAAAAAAGTAAACAGAAAGGGTCCATTAACATTGCCATGTGGTACGCCAAGCATGCTTTGTTGAGGGTCTGTCCTGAAGTAGATTTTTAATCACTGAATCTTAACACATCTATGCAATGGGAGTAACTACCTAATGTATCCATTCAAAGTATGTTCACTGAGTTTACCCTCCTGCTACATGGATTTGGGAAAATTGTACCATCAAGATTGTATCACTGATAGACACTTTACAACTGGAAAAAAAAAACAAAAAAAAAAGAAAAAGATCAGGAACATGACAAACAGGTCCAGGCTGGTACAACTTCCCTGCTACACCAGTGCCAGAGCAGAAAGCCAAGATATTACAGTTGTATACTTTCGAATGATTCCCTTTACAGTAGAATTCTGGGGTTCTTTGAATACAAACATCTCAGGGGTTATATTGCACCCCATTTTTAATACCTATTTTTCTCTGCATATAATCTGCATTCACAAAATTTTGAACAGATACTGTACCAATAAAGGAAACCAGAGATGGACGCTTCAGCACAAAATAAACATCTCCCCCAATAGATTTTACTAAATAAATACTATACCTGGTATTTTTGCCACTCTGGTGTGCTGTATTTTGTGGTGTTTTTTTTTTTTTTTTTTTACTATAACGCCATGCAAAACACAGTTCATCAGAAAAGCATTTTATTTGGTGGGCTGTGTGCAAAATGAGATCACCATTTCTAAAAACCTCTTATGACTAACAAATATAGATAATAAAAAAAAACGTTTTTCAATATACCCTTACATTAGCCACTCCTCCCATCTCAAAACAGCTCTCTGTGATGCTGTGAGTATACAGAACAGGAAAGCAGAGCCAGCAGGGGGCAGGCTTGGGCTTGAAAATACATCAGAGAAGGCAGACTCAGCTATAATGATTCCTGAGCAAAGCCAGGCTGAATGCTCAGTCTGGGATTTTATCAGGGCTGATAACAAGCAGGCTGAGCAGTGAAGGATGAAACAGAGAGCAGGGTAGGTGTTTTCTCTAATGTTCCCACTGATTTACTTTATATGGTGAAATACACGAGGGTGCTTCGGCTCTGGTTCACCTTAAAGGGAATCTAAAGCCAGAGGAAAATGGAGGCTGACATTTATTTCCTTTAAAACAACACCAATTTCCTGGCAAGCCGGCTGACCCCCTGCCGCCGCTAAGGCTGGGAGCACACTAGGCGGCACAGAAAACCATGCGATTTCTGCATTTTGCGTTTCTATTTTCTGGGGTGCATTTTGTATGCATTTTTCATGCGTTTTAGTTTTGTACTTTTTACAATAGTTTCCCTTTTTCAATATAAAATTTAGTATCCTATTTTTTTAAATAAAAAAAAATGCATCATAAACGCATGTAAAAAAAAAAAAAAAAAAAAACACTCCTCTGCATCTCCATTGAAATACATAATGTGCAATTTTCATGTGTTTTAAAGAAATATGCACAAGTTGTGGGTTTTAAAAAAAAAAGCACATTGTAACATACAGATACATTTTTTTTATGCTGCCCATAGACTTTCATTATGTGCAGAAATGCATGTGTTTTTCACAACAATAGCGATAGTGATTCAGACTCTACTGCAGCCAAAGAGATCAGCAGGACAGCCAGGAAACTGGTATTGTTTAAAAGGAAATACATATGGCAGCCTCCATATCACCCCCACCTCGGGTTCCCTTTAACTCCTGTGTTTGATTATGTGAGTTTACATTAACTTTAGGAAGGTGTTTACAACCCTCTTGCTGCACTAGTGGTTATGAAGTTGAGATGCTTATAAATGCGGCTTGTATGCAATTTTATTGCAAACTGTATATAGCATGGAACAAGCCAATTAAACAGATTCCTTGAATATTTTGACTGACCCAATGCCAAGCTGCTTACAAACGGCATAAACCTCCTGAGTGGTATGTACGACACTAAGTCGGGCATGCCGCTCAAGTGGTTTTGCTGGCCTCGGGAGCCCCCCAGTATAAAGCTATTAGGTTATCTGACTGTATAAGATGTTAGCTAGCGCTAGGCTAGCTAGTATAAGTGCCCAGATCAAACCGCTATACACAAACCAAGCCTGTATCTAGCGATCGGCACAGCCTCCCCGCACAGCCACCTATACTAGCGAGCCTAGCTCTAGCTAACATCTTATGCAGCCACATAACCTAATAGTTTTATACTGGGGGACTCAGGCTAGCAAAACCTCCTGAGCGGCGTAACGCTCAGGAGGTTAAATATGCAGGGAAATGAAGTCAGTAGCATCTCATGGTCCATCTGTAATCATAACTACACAGGAGTAGATTCTTCCAGGAAAAAGCAATCTATCCCAAAGTCAAGCACACTGCCGGAAATTAGAGATTAGACAGCAGCAGGTGTCCCGCAATAACATGATTAGGCAGCAAGTGTCCACTAAATAACACAATTCCGCAGCAGGTGGAGTAAGGAAATAAAGTAAAAATTGGTCCAGAATCTTTTATCTCGCTAGATTACAGACGTGGAACGGACAAAGTCTAAAGGAAATCTGTGCAAAAATTACAGAATAACAATGTGTTCAATAATATCAATACTAATACCCATTACCCAGAATGCTTTGTGCTTGAAAGTCTACAATGATCCGGAATTTCCCTGAAAGCCAATCTTTAACCCAGACAATGTGCTATTTACAGATATTTACAGGGGTGCCTGGCCTGCCCAGTGCCCATGTTCTCAGAAAGAGGTTCAGAGAGAAAATTTTGCCTCAGGAATCATTTCTCAACAAGTGTTAGCTTAAAAATAGCAATAAACAGGTAATAAACAGTCACAACCACAAATTGTCTTTCCCTTTGCTTCTCTGTACTGTACACATTCCACAGTGTCCGATGTTCGCTTCCTCGGCACAGCAACCATTACTAATGACTTGAGATAGGAGCAGAACGCCACCAAAACACAAAAAAGAATGCTCAGAAAAGCAGAGCAGTGTTCTCCTGAGGCTTCACCCGGCTACTTTTCGTGAGCAACGAGATGCAAATTCTTCCGAAATTATGCAAATGTATGCAGTTTGAAAACAGACCAATCAATTTAAACCCAAGTTTAAATTGATTGGTCCATTTTCAAGCTGCCTATATTTGCATAAAAATTTGCATTAACGCAGAAGAATTTGCATATTTGAGATCATCCCTACTCCTCCTCCTATGCTGTGAGCAGAGTTGCACAGGTCCTGCCTTCCCCCCCCCCCCCCCCCCCCGACGTGCCCCACCCGGGCTGGAAAAAAATTCTGGGGTGAACTCTGAAGAGGTTATTTGTCCTGTGCCACCTGAAGAAGATTGGTATACCACGAGAGCTGCTGACCAGCTTCTACACCGCTACATCGTATCCATCCTCTGCTCCTCTGACATCGTTCTATATGAAGGAGCGACCGTCAAGGACAAGTACAAGCTGCAAAGAGTAATTAGCGCTGCAGAAAATATCATCGGATGGCCCACCGCTAGATCTTCTCCCCACTGCAAGAATTAAGACAAAGGCCACGACCCCTCCCAACCGGGCAATCGCTTCTTTGAGCTTTTTCCGCCGGGCCAACGCCACTGTAGGGGTCTACCGAATTAGCAGCTACAGGTGAAAATTTGGGCCAGAGGTTCCCAAAAAGATAGCGACGGGAAAGTCCAGCTACATTGTAGCGGTGCCAAGTATCAACGGTGCAGAGTCTCCTAGAGGCTGATTTATGCACTAAAAAGTTCTGCTATAGTGTAGCAAAAGTCTGTAGTGGACAAGAGAACAGCAGTTCTTTTATACATTCTATATTAGTGGTGTTAAAGTTAGGCGTAGGCATACATGGGGGTAGGATAATGCTAGGCATAGGTAGGGGGAAGGTTATTATACTATACATAGCAGAAGAAAGTTAGAAAGCTGGTAAAATTAGATATTCTACCAACCACAATATCTCACACATTTTTAATCACAGCACTTTCATGGGTAAACCTGGGAGGGGCTCACCTATTGGGGGAGTCATGTGTTCTGGCATATCTGTACTTCCACTATCCACCAGCAGGTGGTTCTCTATAATTACCTGCAGCCTGCAAGAACAGCAGATACTACTCCCTTGTGTTTCCACTTTCCACCAGCAGGAAGCGCTCTATCATCAGCAGCTGTGGCCTTCCTGGTTAAAGACTCCAGCCTTCACTAGGACTCTTGCTAAACTGTATTGCACTCAGGATTGTCACCACTCTGTGCGAACATCTCTGGTCCCAGCTGCTGTATTCTTATCCAGGGTTCCCTAACCCTGTCCTCAAGGCCCACCAACAGAACATGTTTTGCAGGAAACCAATTCTAACAAATGCTGGCTGATGGCCGTTTCTCTCTGCCGAGCTTCTTCCGAGGCAAAAAAGATCCACTCCACACAGGTCCAAAAGATCCACAGGTGGATCCTTTGCCTCGGAAAAAGCTTGGTGTAAACTGTAGGTTTACACCAGTATTACCTGTAAAAATAAATGAGCATAAAAGGAGAGCCGTACTGTTTTTCTCTTTGTGATGCATATGAACTAACTACTCAGTACTGAGCACACTGGTTGCCTCACACACTGGAAGCAGGCCTGATTTTCTGAGACGCATTGTATACAGGTAGTGCCGGTCTCTACGTTCCCTTGTCACTAGTGTAGGGGACAGGATGACCACAGGACTATGGAACCTATGCCATTCCCCTCACTCATGTAGTAGATAGGATGACCACAGGGCTACAGCTAAGGGCCATAGCACAATCGCATCACCAAAGTAGTCGACAGGATGACCACAGGACTACTCTAAAAAGTCATGGCACATGGACAATCCAATCACTAGTGTACGAGACAGGAGGACTACGCCTAATGGTCATGGCACCTGGGTAATACCCTTACTACTGTAGGATACAGGATAACCACAAGATCCCTACTAAGGGCCATGGCACAGAGGCAATCTTCTTAACAAAGCAGGAGACAGGATGACCATAGGGGCACTCCTAAAAGGCCATGGCACATACTGTAGGTAATCCCCTCTCTAGTGTGACATTCCTTACAGGGAAATATCCTATTGATTGTGCTTCTCAGTGTTATTTCCCCACGCTCCTCCCCCATAGTCTATGGACCTCACGTGGATCCCAAGACAATAGACAGAGCAATGCACAGGTACGAGGAAGGACAGCGGAACAAATCATCTGATGCAATGCTGTAAAACATTAAATACAAAGTGTCCAAAGAGCAAACTCATAAACAGAGGTCACAGTTATAAAAATAGCTCCGCAATCAACAACAACTTGTACCAAACGCAGAACAGTATTAGAGATGACTCATGTTGGGGGGGGGGGGGGGGGGTTATGCAGCCCAAAGTGGCAATGTATTTTGGCTGCTAACATTTTACAATCAACTCCATGGACACATTTGTTATTGTGCTAATAAATACCAGTCGATCACAAGGCGAGTTAATTCAGGAAGCCAAGTCTGCTAAACTCTTCCTTATCAACTAACCAGAAGCTCTGTAAGCTTATAATTTATTTTCTCTTAAAGAGACTCTGTAACAAAAAGTTCAGCCTTGTTTCTTCTATCCTATAAGTTCCTATACCTGTTCTAATGTGGTCTTACTGCAGCCTTTCCTAGTTGCACAGTCGCTGTATTATCTCTGTTCTATAATCTAATCTTCTTTCCTTTGTCAGCTTTGTTTGCTCAGGCAGGAATGTGTTGCTCTGCTGGGATAGGTAGACGTTATACACACCCTCTCCACACCCCCTCCAGGCTCTGTATGAGTCACAGACTTAGCTCCTCTCAGCCTATCACAAGCTGGTTAGCAGCCATGTCTTTTGTTTGTAAACACTGCCTAAAACTGGCAATTACAAGCCAGGATTGCAGCAGAGAGTGGCAGAAACAGCACAGAGGGGCCCCGGAGAACATAAGGAATAGAATGGTATGCTTTTTATTGTAAGGATTTTAGAGTACAGATTCTCTTTAAAGAGAACCTAAAGCGAGGCTCCCATATTTATTTCATTTTCAGCAATATCAGTTGCCTGGCAGGCCTGCTGATCTCTTTGGCTGCAGTAGGGTCTGAATCACACACCTGAAACCAGCATGCGGCTAATCCAATCACTCTTCAGTCAGAGCACCTGATCTGTTGCATGCTTGTTCAAGGGTTATGGCTAAAAGTATTAAAAGCAGAGGATCAGCAGGATGCCAGGCAATGTGCATTGTTTAAAAGGAGATACATATGACAGCCTCTATATCCCTCTCACTTTAGGTTCCCTTGAAAGCATTTCTGTAACCTTAAAGGACACCCGAGGTAAAAATAATTTAATGGAAAAAACAATTGTATCTACCCTCCTCCTCCTAAAAATGACTTTTTAAGATATTCCACAGTTTTATTTTATGTTTAAATCTACTTTTTAAGTTTTTACTGTGTTATTGTTTTTGCTCAATGACACATTCATTGTAGTATGCTAGAGCTAGAATCTATGAACTATTGACCATGTTTATCTCTTTCCTGCTCCCAGAAGCCATTTTCAGCTAGGTAAGTGTTTTATAGTTGGAATTTCTTATCAGTGAGGGTCACACTGTAGTCACTTCCTGTCTGAGTCAGGACTGAGTCAGCCACTTACATACCTGATCTTTACCTCTTTCAGACAGAGGGGAAAAAAAAAGGAACACAGGCTAGTTATTTGTGTGCTTGGCACTGTACATACACATGTCTATCTCATCATGTCACTTCAGGTATCCTTTAAGTAAGGGATAGCACCTGGATGTGGAGGCTTCCTCGGTCTCTCTACACCCCTTCTGCGCTGGAACCCTCAGAACAATCCTGGACATTGAAGTCAAACATTGCGCGCGGTCACGCTCCCCTCCATGTACAAGCGCGGCTGCACTGCGCAGGTGCAAATTACAGGCCGCTAATGCACTGGGGTTCCGCATACCAGGGAACAAAAGCAGGCCAGACATGTTGGTCAGAAGTGCGAACTTAATGATGAGAGGCAATTTCACACAGGTCATTTCTCATGAAGATCATTAAATTTCCTTTAACCCTCCTGGCGGTTTGCAAAAAAATCGCCAGGGGGCAGCAAATCTTTTTTTTTTTAAATTTTTTTTTTTTTTTTTCATGTAGCGAGACAAAGTCTCGCTACATGATAGCCGCTGCTCAGCGGCATCCCCCCAGCCCCTCCGATCGCCGCCGGCGATCGGAGATCCGGAGATCCCGTTCAAAGAACGGGATCTCCCGGAGGGCTTCCCCCGTCGCCATGGCGACGGGGCGGGATGACGTCACGACGTCAAAGGGGATTCCGATCCACCCCATAGAGCTGCCTGGCACTGATTGGCCAGGCAGCGCACGGGGTCTGGGGGGGGGGGGCGGCTGCGGCGCGACGGATAGCGGCGGATCGGCGGGTAGCGGCGGCGATCGGGCACTGCACGCAGCTAGCAAAGTGCTAGCTGCGTGCAGCAAAAAAAAAAAAATTATGCAAATCGGCCCAGCGGGGCCTGAGCGGTGCCTTCCGGCGGCTTACCCCGAGCTCAGCTCGGGCTTACCGCCAGGAAGGTTAAAGAGGAACTTCAGTGAAAATAACGTAATAAAAAAGTGCTTCGTTTTTACAATAATTATGTATAAGTGATTTAGTCAGTGTTTGCCCATTGTAAAAGCTTTCCTCTCCCTGATTTACATTCTGATATTTATCACATGGTGACATTTTTACTGCTGGCAGGTGATGTCAGTGGAAGGAGATGCTGCTTGATTTTTTGTCAGTTGGAAACAGCTGTTATTTCCCACAATGCAACAATGCTCCCACAGTATGATGTCAGAAACCCTGGTCCTGACATCACACTGTGGGAGGGGTTTCACCACAATATCAGCCACACAGCGCCCCCTGATGATCCATTTGTGAAAAGCAAAAGATTTCTCATGGGAAAGGGCATATCAGCTACTGATTGGGATGAAGTTTAATTCTTGGTTACGGTTTCTCTTTAACACTCACAATTATGTCTTCAATATAATATAGAGCACTGGTCTGACTAAACAGAGGTGCACGTTATACCACTCCCATCTGGGAGGCAGAGGGCAGTATAAAGGCACGTGGTCAGGATTACACATGGGGACATTTTACTATAATGCATGCCAGGAGGATGGGAGCTGAAGAGGCCCAAGTTGGTCATAGCCAATCAGCGTAAAGCCTTGTTCCCTGTAGCACAACAGCTGAGACCTGGTTAGCTCATCATGTGACCCTCTTGTGACAAACAAGATAAAGAGGCATCTGATTACATATATGTAACGGAATGTGATAGCTAACAGCAGATAATATGCTGTGCGGAAGTGTCTGTTAGAAACCACAACATGCTATCACAAGAGAAATGTATAATAATAGTGTGTGACTGTGGCGAGGACATTAGAGTGTAAGCTCCTCTGGTGCAGAGACTGATGGGAAGGGATCAGTGATCTCTGTACAGCGCTGTGGATTATGTCAGAGCTATATAAATGTATAATAATAATAGTGTGTGACTGTGGTGAGGACATTAGAGTGTAAGCTCCTCTGGTGCAGAGACTGATGGGAATGGATAAGTGCTCTCTGTACAGTGCTGTGGAATATGTCAGAGCTATATAAATGTATATTAATAATAATAATAGTGTGTGACTGCGCATATTAGAGTGTTAGCTCCTCTGGTGCAGAGACTGATGGGAATGGATCAGTGATCTCTGTACAGTGCTGTGGAATATGTCAGAGCTATATAAATGTATATTAATAATAATAATAGTGTGTGACTGCGCATATTAGAGTGTTAGCTCCTCTGGTGCAGAGACTGATGGGAATGGATCAGTGATCTCTGTACAGTGCTGTGGAATATGTCAGAGCTATATACATGTATAATAATAATAGTGTGTGACTGTGGTGAGGACATTAGAGTGTAAGCTCCTCTGGTGCAGAGACTGATGGGAATGGATCTGTGATCTCTGTACAGCGCTGTAGAATATGTCAGAGCTATATAAATGTATAATAATAATAATAATAATAGTGTGTGACTGTGGTGAGGACATTAGAGTGTAAGCTCGTCTGGTGCAGAGACTGATGGGAATGGATCAGTGATCTCTGTACAGCGCTGTGGTATATGTCAGAGCTATATAAATGTATAATAATTGTGTGTGACTGTGGTGAGGACATTAGAGTGTAAGCTCGTCTGGTGCAGAGACTGATGGGAATGGATCAGTGATCTCTGTACAGCGCTGTGGAATACGTCAGAGCTATATAAATGTATAATAATAGTGTTTGATTGTGGGTGAGGACATTAGAGTGTAAGCTCCTCTGGTGCAGAGACTGATAGGAAGGGATCAGTGATCTCTGTACAGCGCTGTGGAATATGTCAGAGCTATATAAATGTATAATAATAATAGTGTGTGACTGTGGTGAGGACATTAGAGTGTAAGCTCCTCTGGTGCAGAGACTAATGGGAATGGCTCAGTGATCTCTGTACAGAGCTGTAGAATATGTCAGAGCTATATAAAATGTACAATAACAAAAATAATAATAGTACGTGACTGATGAAGAGGAGGTAGTGGATAACGTCTTGTTAAAATGCTGCAAGAATTTCCCTGTCTGGGAGTCTTTAAGAGAGAAAAATATACAAATCTTAACTTGTAATATTTACTCATAAATTGAAGGAATTAACATTTCAATGTAAATTTGCTACACAGGAAAAATATTTTTTCTAAACATCACCTTAAATGACAACATGTTTCGCTTTCAGGGGAGGCTTTGTCAGGGGTGCTGTACTAGAGAACAGTAAAGCTAGTGCTAGAGTGCAGACAGAGATAGAAGCCTGACTGGGAATCACACAGCATTATCCCATCCTTTACTGCAGTGACCTTTCATCTCCTCAACTAAAGTATGTAGAAAATGTGCATCAATATGCACATTCCTCCAGTGTTACGAGTAAATAATAAAAGTTATGTTTTATACACGTTCCTCTCTTAAACGCTCAAAGACGAGCACATTCTTGTTGCAATATTCAAATCAGGTGAGTCACCTGAAGTCAGAGGTATATGGAGGCTGCCATATTAAATTTCCTTTTAAACAATACCAGTTGCCTGACAGCCCTGCTGACGTCTGGCTGCAGTGGAGTCAGAATCACACACTAGACACAAGCATACAGCAGCTCAGGTGCTCCGACTGAAGTGCGACTGGATTAGCTGCATGCTTGTTTCAGGTGTGTGACTCAGACTTCAGAGCACCTGATCTGCATGCTTGTTCAGGGTCTATAGCTATGAGTATTAGAGGCTGTAATGGAGTCAGAGGTTCATTACAGTATTAGAGGCAGAGGCTCAGCAGGACAGCCAGGCAAAGTGCATTGTTTAAAAGGAAATGAATAGGTCAGTCTCCATATTCCTTTCAGTACAGGTTTGCTTCAAAGAGACTCTGTAACAAAATTTTCAGCCTTATTTTTTCTATCCTATAAGTTCCTATACCTGTTCTAATGTGCTCTGTCTTACTGCAGCCTTTCCTAGTTGCACAGTGGCTGTATTATCTCTGTTATAATCTAATCTTCTTTCCTTTGCCAGCTTTGTCGGCTCAGGCTGGAATGTGCTGCTCTGCTTGTGATAGGGAGAAGCTATACACACCCTCTTCACGCCCCCTGCAGGCTCTGTATGAGTCACAGACTTAGCTTCTCTCAACCTATCACATGCTGGTTAGCAGCCATGTCTTTTGTTTGTAAACGCTGCCTAAAACTGGAAATTGCAAGCCAGGATTGCAGCAGAGAGTGGCAGAAACAGCACAGAGGGGCCCCGGAGAACATAATAAATAGAATGGTATGCTTTTTATTGTAAGAATTTTAGAGTACAGATTCTCCGTTAGAGGCCCAGAATAGAGGTGTCTATCATCGTATAGAGTTCAGATGGTCCCAGTTCCCTAATGCTGCATTTAGTGGGTAGTCTAGGTCGATCTGAAGCGTTACTATAGACTTTCAAGGCCCTTTCACACCGGGGCTGTGCGGTATTTTTACTGCACCCCACAACCGGGAAGCGACCGCAAGCACACATCAATTCCTGCTTGGCCCAATGCCAGATTGGGAATACCACTGTTTTTAGCAGTGTGGTGCGGCTACCGAACAGGCTGCTTGCAGTGTGAAACCGGCCTCAATAAAATATCATATGGGTGCTCCTTCAGGAGGAAGTGACGGCAGCGAGGCTTGGAACGCGAGCCGTCTAACAGCACGGACTCTCAGGACGCAGGGCGGACAGCGGAATTATGGGTAAATAACTCTTTCATTCCCCACCCCACACCTGCTGTAATTACACCTCATTTGAATCACGAGCAATCACTCCTGGTTAAGCTCGGAGGGCACCCCTGTTGATGGATTTTTGTCCAAATCAGTAATTTGCGACAAGACACATCTAGACGCCTTACAAATCAATACTAATGCCACTTTCCTCTCTCAAGATCAATAAAATGCCTTCAGAGTGTTTAAAAACCTCACACTGCCCCCTGCTAGGGTGTGATATAACCCAGTTGAGGGATGAGAACACTTGCAGCCTAATAGACAATTTACGTCCGTGCCTGCGCAGTAAGCCGCCGCTCGTGCACGAATGGCTCCATGCTTCTGCCCAGCTGTGCGCATGACAACATAGGACGCCTCTGGAGGACAGCAGGGCGCTTCCCCCTTCTTAGGAAAGTACAGTATTCACTTTTTACACGTGTGATGCCTCAGGTTCTCTTTATGCTGAGTACAGACGTCAGATAAAAATCTTTGCAAACTGAGGACTCAATCTGTTGTAGAGGATTGTCAGAAAGGATAGAACGTAATGCTGCTGCACACCTGCAAATCATCAAGCCGAAAACCTGAGAAATGCTTCTGTAGTCCAATTACTACTTTCTTGTTCACGCATGCGAGGTTAAAGCAGCAGGGACAGCCATACTATCCCTGGAAAAGAAACATATATAAGTAGATAAATACTTGCTCTACTTACATAACATATGTATTGTACAGTCCATGTTTTGATTTCAGTGAATTGTATAAAGTAAATAAAGACATTTACCACCAGGCATTTTCCACCTTTACTGCCTCTGACTGAAGTCAATCCTGATGCAATTTCCTCCCTTACTCTATTTTCCTCGTAGAAACTGCAGTCATATCTAGCTTGTGTTGTAAACACGCCAGCACAGCATAGGTTGTATTTCAGCAGCTTCTGCAGAGGGGGGAGGTGTATTTCCCTTTTCAGCCTTGTGTCAGACTGAACTGCTCTCAGCCAATCAGTGAGGAACAAGAATGTGGGAGGGGGGATGACAAGCTTCCTTCTTGTTGGTAATGTACCAAATAGAGCCAGGCTGACTAAGATAGGATTTATTACAGTAGCAACATTTATGATTATATTGGAGTGCTTGCAATGCAGGGTTAGGTTGCAGACTGCATAATGAACACAGTGCAGTGCGTAAATGGAATTAGATTTTGTGGCTGACAATCCCTCTTTAAAGTGATCCTCCAGACTAAAAATCTACTCAGCAGCACTGAAGAGGCTTTGTGTTTCTTTAACAGTTGCACAGCATCAGAACTTTGTTTTTCCTACCCAAGCCTCATTTTTAGCTGCACACAAGAAAACTGTCCGGGCATTTTTCCCCTGATGTTGTGCAAAGCATGATGGGATTTCTGATGTTATTGTTCTCCTTCGGCTGTTTTGGCACAAATTTGTTTTTTTTTTAATTTTGAATGTGAGATTTGAAGCCTAGCGCATGCAGCTGGGAAGGGTGATCAGGACACAGGACAGTTAGAACTGTGCCTCCTGCTCTCTGTCACCTCCTTTCAACCAAAAAGATGGCTGCCCCCATGAAATCACAAACCTTTGCCTGTTCTTTTAAAACAGGGTGGGTAAGAGATTATATTACCTATCTATTTTAATAAACACAACTAATGTAGCTTAATGACAGTATGTTTGTGTAGGCTGAAGTTCCCCCTTTAAGAAGTATCTCCGGATCTCATACATGCCTTGGTTAAAAAAAACAATGGTCTTCAGACCAGATCCGCCGGGATGGAGTGGAAAGATTGAGGGACAGATACCGCTGGTAGCTCTCTTTGGACGATTTTATCTTTTTATGATTATTGGCAGATCGATAGTTGAGTGTTCGTTTTCCAAAGACTTTTATGTCAGGTGTGTATGCAGCTTTAGTAAAACAGACGCATTGTTCCTGTATGATCGCTCACGGAATACAGTATAAAGCACACACTGGCAGCAATTCTGTCATTCTTTGCCTGAATTTTGGCCTAGATACAGTTTGTTCAGCACTCCTCCTTCTGTAAACTTCCTCCAGGCACTCGGGTAGCTTCCTGCAACCCAAAACACATTAATATGCTCATTGGCTTCCTGCCACCATTGGAATAACAGCCCGTCCACTGGCCACAGAATCTCAACTAATCCACTTAAAGAGGCACTATAGTGACATAAGGCTAAATGTAATACAATTCTCAGGATACCCAATTCTATATTAATTTTCCAGGTTTCAGCATCAGAAACACTTCCTGTATTTATAGATTGCTGGATATCGGTATGCAGCCCCACCCTTCCAGTGATGTTTAACCAGTAGCGGACCTCGCGCCATTTCAAAAAGTGCTGCTGGTCCCTCTTAACGGACCAGCAGAGACTTTAAAACGTCCTCCGCTGTCGTGCACACACGCGCCCGCTGCACGTACCTGTAGGAACTTAGAGAGCCGCGATTGGTGAAAGGGAAGAAGTGTTCCCTGAACTAATCAAAGTGCCTGGAAGGGAAAGGTTATGGCTTCAACAAGAAGCCAATGATTTTGTCTCTAACTACGCTTTCAAGTGGTAAAAATAAAAAAAATACATAAGAAAAAAAAAAAGTAAAAATACACATTTTACACTTTGTACATTAAATAAAACTAAATTAATACCTCCTTCCCCCCTCCCATGCCCTCCTCACCAAAGTTACCAAAATAAAACACGAAAAATACATTAATAGTGACGTTAGGGACTCCGGTTTTCTACCATGTATGGCATGAGGGTATATTACTGTTATTTGCAAATAAAGGCTCGTTATTATTGATCCAGTACAAAAAACTCAAAGAACAAATACACCTTTATTTCAAAATAATATATCGTAACCATACATTGTACTAGGGTAGGGACATATTTTAAACATTGTAATAGCCTGGACAAATTAGCAAATAAAAGATGTGGGTTTTATTTACAGTAGTTTTGATTATTTTACAATTATAGGGGCTGGAACTGGAGAAAGTGTATTTTTTCATTTTTCCCAAAGTTCTCCCTTTAAATTGAACAGAAAATAATTAATTAGTGTAAACAAATATCACCCCCCCCCCCCCCCCCCAAAAAAAATCCTAATTTGTGGTGGAAAAAAAAACAAGTTATAGATCATTTTGTTGTGATAAAGTTATTGGCGAATGAAAGGGAGAAGCGCTGACAGATGAAAATTGCTCTGGTCCGTTAGGGTAAAAACCCTTTGGGGAGAAGTAGTTAACTTAGGCTAGAACGTCAAAAAGCATTCCCCTCCCAGTGCACTCAGGTGTTTCTACTCACTTCGGAACAGAACAGCAAACAAAAATTCTGCAGCGATGCCCCTGCCAGCAGTAAAGATTTTTACTCTTCTGCTAAATTAAAAAATGTGAATCAGGGAAAAGAAAAATTGGGCAAACACCGACAAAATGATTTCTAAAGAATATTGAGACAGCTCAAGGTGACTCATAACCACCAGAAATGTATAAAAGGCTAAAAGAGACCAAAAAGTCCTCTACTGAAACGCAAAGCGAATACTGTAAAAATCAAGCAATGTTATTCATTAATTTATATTCAGTAAAGTTCCTCTAGATAGAAGGATGGTGAATTACGTATGATATCCTCACTGTTTGGCAATCTCTGGAGGCATCTTTTATAAATCATCATGGGTAACGCCGCTGGGCAATGGCATATCATATCGGGGCAGTTACCCCTTAAAAAGGACAGGGGGGGGGGGGGGGGGGGGGAAGAAAAAAAAAAAAAAAAGGGGGGGGGGGATCTACGTACCCGGGCTTTCTCCAGCCCCTGGCAGCTGATATGTCCCTCACCGCAGCTCGGCTTCCAGCCGGTGGCCCGGGGACCCCACCTTTGCAGATGGCCCCTCCATGGCATCTACTGCACATGGGCGTGATCGTGCTGCTCATGCTCACGTGGCTTGGAGTATTTTGCGCAGGCGCAGAAGTACTGCGCAGAACGCTCCAGACCACATAAGCGTAATCACAAGCGGTGTGGCCGCAGGCTCACGCAGGCGCAGAAGATGCCGACCTGGCAAGGGACATATCGGCTGCCAGGGGCTGGAGGAAGCACCAGGTAAGTAGATTTTTTTTTCTTTTTATTTACCTTGCACCTTTCCTTTAAATCTGGTCACCTGTGCTCTAGTCCTCACAACTTCTGCACTTTGTGACCCAATTTATTAAAGGGACCCTGGACAAAAGAAAAAAATGCCATACTAAACCTACCTGGGGCTTCCTCCAGCCCCCGTAGTCCGTGAGGTCTTTCTGCACCCTCTGGGATCCATCCGTTCTACCACTGGCGGGTCCATTAGTGCGTGACTTGGCCAGGAGTCGTGCACAACTATGCATGCATGGCCCGTCTGTATGCCTGTCTCACACGCCCATTGTCTTGAGCATTCTGTGCACAAGCGGTTCATTCTTTCGAGAATCGTGCATGCGCAGAATGCTCAAGCAATGAGCAAACGAGGCGGGCACGCGGACAGGCCGCTAATGCAGAGCCGCCAGTGGTAGAACGGAGGGAGCCCAGAGGACACTGAGGGACCTCACAGACTATGGGGGCTGGAGGAAGCCCCAGGTAAGTTCAGTATGGCATTTTTTTCTTCTGTTCAGAGTCCCTTTAAGACAAAAAAAAATGGAAACTGAGTGGGAAAAAAATTGATTTTTACTTTTATATTCAATTTAAATAATGTATAGAACAAAAATAGCCCATGTTTTTGGTCCTCTGATGCTGTTGGTCCTGCAAAAACTTGTCTGTTGCTCAATATGCTTGTCTGCTGCTTATGCAGGTGATAGCCCCCCCCACGCTAAAGTGGTGGGGGGCTCAACCACCTGAAGGGTCTAGCTGTGCAGATGGGAAACTTAGGGTTCTCCTCACCACAAGTTAATTATTATTTTTGATACGTACACTAATGTCTTGTCTACTGTGCTCCTGACGATGCCCATATTCGGGCAAAACATGTTGATTTTGCCACATTGTATTAAGTGCACTCCTGCTCACATTTATGTTCATTATCCACATGGCAGTCCAGTATCTGTGTTCATTTATATGTTAAGACGTGTTGGTGTAACTTTGCCCCTGGGTACTTTGCACGGCTGGCTTTTCCCACAGTGACAAGCGCGTCTATACAGTGCACAGGTGCATAAGCACACAGCTACCCTAGCTAACATACACATCTATATGTATCACAGATATTAGACATGGACTTCCTCCCCTAACTATTGTGGGTGCCCTGTGTCCAGCCATTTACAGAAATTGTATGGAGAGCGAGCTACACCACACGCCGTAGTGACATTTAACGAGGGGGGGGGGGGGGGGGGAATCAGCCAAGAACCACTCAGTGAGGCCCTGTGTTTAATCATTCTAGTAAGCCTATCAATTGGGATTTTTTTATTACATACAGTATATATACTGTTTTTAAGCGGGACGTTAGGTCCATTTCACGCTTGTGTTAGTAGTGGCCAATGGATGCGTGAAAATGGATCCGATTGGATTTCACTCAGTTTGCCTTCCACTGCTTCCGTTCCATTTCCCCACATCCCCCCCAGACCCCCATCAGCAAAGTGGATTTTGCCCCTTAGAACGGTCTGTTTCTTCACTAGTGTGAAGAAACGTTCCGTTCTCTCATTGCCCCCAATGCAGTGCTTCAGCTTCTGTTTCTTTTCTGCTGGGCTCATCGGTCCGGAAAAATTGCTGCAGAAGGAAACTTGCGGTCCGTTCAGCGGATCGTGCGGAAAGGATCCGTTTGAACGGACGGATGATCCATAGGTTAACATTGGTCCATTCGCATCCGTTCCGATCTGTTCCCTCTAATGTGAACCGGGCCTAAAGGTGATGTTTTAGTCTGTATAGTAGATACTTGGATACCCACAGGGCTTTGTCCTTAGGACAGAGTTCAGCTATGTGTCTGGTATAGAGAGCCTGTAGCAGCTTTTCTCTAACACCTTGTTGTTTGTTTGCGAGATGTCCGACTGATCACACTGCACTTGTACATAACAGGTTACACCCATCAACTTCTTACTTCCTCCTCAATTAAACACATTTTGTCTCTTCCCCGTAAGTTCGAACATAATGCATTCACAAAACAGAAGTTATTTGCAATGTTTAAAGTGAACCAGAGATGAAGCACCCTCATGTATTTTACCATATATATCAGTGGGAACATTAGAGAAAACACCTACACTGCTCTCTGTTTCATTCCTCACTTCTCAGTCTGCTTGTTATCAGTTATTTGTTTGTTATTATTTGCTCAGGAATCATTATAGCAGAGTCTGTCTTCTCTGATGTATTTTCAAGCCCAAGCCTGCCCCCTTCTGGCTCTGCTAGAATGTCTCAGTTATAATGATTCCTGAGCAAAGCTAGACTGAATGCTCAGTCGAGGATTTTATCAGGGCTGATAAAAAGCAGGCTAAACAGTGAAAGATAAAAGAGAGAGCAGGGTAGGTGTTTTCTCTAATGTTCCCACTGATATATATGGTAAATACACGAGGGTGCTTCATCTCTGGTTCACTTTAACCTCACATGAGCCAGAAGTAATACCCACAATGCATCGCCTCAAAAATTTAAGTGTATATAGAGATCTGCAAGGACAGGCGCCCCCAAAAAAGTTTAAACTCCGGCCCTCAGAGCTTTAACTCACCCTGACCCTTGACTTTTTATTGACCTGAAGAAATGGCTGCTAGCTGCGAAACGTGTTGTCAATTTATTATGCAGAATAAAAGTCTGAAATCTTATGCTCATTGAAGGTAAGCTTACACTTTCCTTCCTTTTAATTTATTTTAATTGTTTAAACCATATTTTGGGCATGGCTTTTCGGTTTCCTTGCTTGTTTTTACCCCAGTTGGAGTTCGAATTTTACTGAAAGTACCTTAAGGATTAAAATGGTTTATATTTTACAGTATTCATTTTTCATTATTTAGTGTTGCCCCATTGTAAAGAAAAAATTTCTCCCGAATTTTAATTCTTAAATTTATCACTGTTGGTGACATCTTTACTGCTGGTAAAGTGCATCACTGCAGAGTGTTTGTTTCAAAGTGGTAGGAAGCCATGTTAAAATAACCGGGACAAGTGGGCAAATAAAATATGTGAGTTTATCTATTGTAGCACATTTTATTTTAAAACTATAATGTCTAAAAATGAGAAAGAAAAAAAAAAGTTTTCTTCATTTTTTTTCTCTTCTTATTCCTGTAAAAATAAGCATTCTTAGTTAAAAAAAAAAAAAAAAAAAAAAAAAAAAAAAGTACCACCCAAAGAAAGCCTAATTTGTGACAAAAAAAAAAGATGTATATATCATTTTGGAGTGATAAGTAGAAATAAAGTTATTGGTGAATAAATGGGAGGAGCATGATGTGTGAAAATAACTCTGGTATTTAAGAGGAAATAACCTGTGGTGGGGAAGTGGTTAACCTATTTTGGTTCCTGGATGTAGAAACTACGTCCAGGAACCATGCGCGCTCCTGTGGCCGATCGCGCGCGTGCACGCGCGCCCCCGGCCCGCGGTTCGTTATCCAGGCAATCAATGAATCGGGCTATGGTGACCGATCACTGATTGCTCTCCCCTGCTGAAAAAGCGACAGCTTCTCTCGGAAGCTGCGCCTTTTCTGGCTGTTACCTCCCCCATGCGTCGCTCTAAGCGTGTTACGCTTAGAGTGATGTCATGTAAACAAACTCATGGCCGCCATCTTGTGGCCAAAAAGTAATACTACAACTAAAAGTAAAAAAAAATGAAAATTAACACACATTTACATTATAAACCTCTTGTTTACCTCCCACCCTCCCAAAACTACCCAAATAAAATGTTTACTATAAAAAAAACAAAATATTACAATAAAAAAATAAAAAAACATGTAAATATTTACCTAAGGGTCTAAACTTTTTAAATATCAATGTAAAGATGAAATATTTCTATATTTTTTTATTTTAAACTTGTAAATAGTGATAGATGCAAAACGGAAAAAATTGCACCTTTATTTCCAAATAAAATATTGTCGCCATACATTGTGATAGGGACATAATTTTAACGGTGTAATAACCAGGACATATGGGCAAATACAATACGTGAGTTTTAATTATGGAGGCATGTATTATTTTAAAACTATAATGGCTGAAAACTGAGAAATAATCAATTTTTTCTGTTTTTTTCTTATTCTTCCTGTTAAAATGCATTTACAGTAAAGTGGCTCTTAGCAAAATGTACCCCCCAAAGAAAGCCTAATTGGTGGCGGAAAAAAACAAGATATAGATCAGTTCATTGTGATAAGTAGTGATAAAGTTATAGGCTAATGAATGGGAGGTGAACATTTCTCAAGTGAAAACGACGGAACGCGAATGGGTTAAAGCATATCTGAAGTGATGTGATGAGATAAACATAGATTACATTTAAAGAGACTCTGAAGCCTAGAAAAAAAACAGTTTTTTACTTTAAAAACCTGTTTAACATAATTGCCTTACCTAAACAATCGCTGGTTCACTTTAACCTCACATGAGCCAGAAGTAATACCCACAATGCAGCTGAAAACTCCATAAATCACCCCAAACTCCCTGGGCAAAAATCCACAACTTTCCTGGTCGTGGATTTTGCTACCCGCAGTGCCCGGGTGAGGCAGAGCTTTGGGCTGTAGCTCTGCCTCCATGCGCGTCAATCGAAGCATATCTCCGCCTCTCCCCGCCCCTCTCAGTGAAGGAAGACTGAGGGGGGCGGGGAGAGGCGGTGATCCGTGCTGATTGACGGGAGTAGAGGCAGAGCTGCAGCCAAAAGCTCTGCCTCTACAAGGAAGGAGCCCCGCAATGTGCCCCGGGGAGTTTGGGGTGATTTATGGAGTTTTCAGCCGTGGGGATGCGACGTTTTAGGTGGGGCAATTATGTTAATTTTTTTTTTAGGCTTCAGAGTCTCTTTAAAACTAGCTTTAAAGGGGAACTGAAGAAAGAGGTATATGGAGGCTGTCATGTTTATTTCCTTTTAGACAATACCAGTTGCCTGGCAGCCCTGCTGATCCTCTGCCTCTAATACTATTAGCCATAGCCCCTGAACAAGCATGCAGCAGATCAGGTGTTTCAGTGGTTCAGACTTATAAGTCTGATCTGACAAGACTAGCTGCATGCTTGTTTCTGTTTTTAATCAGATACTACTGCAGAGAAATAGACCAGCAGGGCTGCCAGGCAACTGGTATTGATTATAAGGAAATAAACATGACAGCCTCCATTTACCTCTCTCTTCAGTTCCCCTTTAAGGTGGCCATACACTGGTCGATTTGCCATCAGATTCGACCAACAGATAGATCCCTCTCTGATCGAATCTGATCAGAGAGGGATCGTATGGCTGCCTTACTGCAAACAGATTGTAAATCTATTTCAGCCTGAAACCGATCAATCTGTGGAGCTGCGCCCCCCCCCCCCCCCCTCATACATTACCTGTTCCTGCTGGCGCGAGTCCCCTGGTCCCCGCTGTCTTCTTCTCCGCTCAAGACCGTTCCTGCAGCTACTGAACTTCCTGTCCAGGGGACGTTTAAACAGTAGAGGGCGCTCTACTGTTTAAACTTCCTGCCGGGACAGGAAGTTCTGTGTAGCTGCAGCCCTGGAGCCCAGCGCAGAGAAGAAGCAGCGGTGACAGCGGGGACTAGCGCCGGCCGGAACAGGTAATGTATACCCGCTGTATTGCGTCGGTCGTCGGGCATTCGAACGTCGCTATCGATGCACTCCCGACCCGCCGGCGATCGAGAGAAATCTTCCGCTTGGGCGGATCGACGGGAATGATCAATTTCAGACGGAAATCTATCGTTCTGTCAGCGGTGTGTGCGGCGATTTCACAGCCAATTCGATCACTGTGATCGAATCGGCCGTATATCGGCGGGAAAATCGTTAGGTGTATGGGCCCCTTAACTAAGAATTTCTCTTTCCCTTTCTGCTTTCCAGTACAGCAAGAAATAAAAAGTTCAGTTATCTATGCAAGAGAGCTCATGGCCAGCTTATCTAATTCAGTCCTTTCCTGAAAAGTAAAATTGATGCTAAACTAGCTGAGAAGAAGAGGCTAAAGTGCAGAAAAGTTCAAAAGGGTCAATACTTCTCGGACCCAAACCAAACATTTTTTTATTTCTAAATATTTAGTTGCACCACTCTGACACATACAAAGATAAATAAACACTCCTTCAGGCCTATGAGCATTTCAGTGCCTGCTTTTGACCCTTCTCTTTGCATAACTAGGATTATACAGGTGGCAGCCATTAGCAATTCCTCCATTGCCAGACACCTGCTACTCCACCAGTTTGCCGGATTCTGTCCTGGCAATATGAAAGGAAGAGAGGGGTTCTTCCAATAAATGTAAAATATTTTATATTTGTCATCATACAGCTGAAAAAAGGCTACTATTTATTATTATAATTTAGAAAATAGAATTTATTCCTGAAATCTTGTATTTTTAATTTGGGTCCACTTTAACAAGGCAAAGTGTGGAATCTAACCAGCAATTAGCAAATATGATGCCATTCAACTGAAAATTAAAGAATCATTTCCATGCTACGGATGTTCTATTTATCATCCACACTACGGTTACAGATTACCCAGCAAGCTCATGGTGAAGAAGGGCACTCCCGGCAGTGTGTAAGGGGCTACAGAGGACCAAAAAGCCCTCTTACTAAAATGCTATGGAAAACAGAAGTTTGCCTTCTTAACCTCCCTGGCGGTCTATTGTTCTGCGGCTGCGCGGCCGCGGAAGCGCTAGCTACATGATTTCCCCCCTCCCTGCGGCCTCCATCCCACCCCTCCGATCGCCGCTGGCAATCAAGCCCATCCGGAAATCCCGTTCTAAACGGGATTTCCTTCAGGGCTTTCCCCGTCGCCATGGCGACGAACGGAGTGATGTCACCGACATTGTGACGTCACAGGGAATCCCGATCCACCCCATAGCGCAGCCTGGCAGCAATTGGCCAGGCTGCGCAAGGGTTATGCGGGGAGTGGGGCCCTGTATCGCAGCGGGTAGCGGCGCATCGGCGGTGATTGGCCTGAACACGTGACAAGAAGTGCTTGCTGCACGTTTAAAAAAAAAAAAATTATGAAAAATCGGCCCAGCAGGGCCTGAGAAATCCTCCGCGGTGGCTTACCCCAAGCTCAGCTCGGGGTTACCGCCAAGGAGGTTAAAGGACAACTGAAATGAGAGGAATATGGAGGCTACCATATTTATTTGTTTTAAATAATACCAGTTGCCTGGCTATTCTGCTGATCTATTTGGCTGCAGTAGTGTCTGAACAACACCAGAAACGAGCATGCTGCTAATCTTATCAGATCCGACCATAATGTCAGAAACACCTGACCTGCTGCATGCTTGTTCAGGGTCTATGGCTAAAATGATTAGGTTCAGATGATCAGCAGGAAATCCAGGCAACTGGTATTGCTTAAAAGGAAATACAAATGGCAGCCTCCATATCTCTCTCGTTACAGCTCTTCTTTAAAACAGAAGGTATTTGCGATAATTCAGATCGGAGAGGGCTCCTGAGGGGTCTCACAATGCATCACTGCTCAGTATGCAAATCATCCTTTGTTGTCCCTGTAAGCCAGGGGTCAGGAACCTCTTTGTCTGAGAGAGCCATAAACTCCACATATTTTAAAATGTAATTCCGTGAGAGCCATACAATATTTCAAACTGGGACAGTAGGGCTCACGTCCCTGTTGCCATGGTGATGTGTATACAGTTGATCCGCTGGGACGTGTCACAGGTCTTCAGCTTCTCTTGGGTTTCAGCAACATCAGCAATTTCCCTGAGAGCCAGACAGGAAAAATACAGACTAACAGTACAATTAGCTAGCTGACATAAGGGTTGATTCACTTTGTAGGATGAAATCGCCGCACTTTGGTCCAATAGGCTGCCTATCACTTGACAGGCAGCCTATTGGGCCAATCAAAGTGCAGGGCTCTCGTTCTACAAAGTCACTGAACCTGATAGGATCCAGAGTGGGACAACTGGAGTAGCCGTTTGCTTTGGGCATGCACTACTTTGAAAATGTTATTTGCGCTGTCACACTAAGCTGTGCTGCTTGAGCAGTGTAGCTTACTGAATCAACCCCTACTGATTTGTCTGAGCCAGATGACGCCATCAAGAGAGCCACATACAGTACATCTTCTGGCTCCCGAGCCACAGGTTCCCTACCCCTGCTTTAAAGGACTTACGAGGTGAAATCTTAAAAAAAAGTCAAATACCTGTATGCTCATTTACGGCACGGAGGACGCCGTCCACGCCGTTCCGCCGGGTCCCCTGCGCTCAATAGCCCCCCAGCCGGGTCCCGACCGCTCGGCCCGGGTCGGGCTCTCTTGGCTGCACAAAGATGGCCGCATGAGCCGGCCGCGGCTGCACAGTCCGCTTAGCCCCGAATGCGGCTGCGCAGCTCTAGGGCCAACCCCCCGATCCACGCAACTTGTAGTGTGAAAGGGGGGTTGGTTCTAGAGCTGCGCAGCCGCACTAGCGGCTAAGTGGACTGCGCAGCCGCGGCCGGCTCATGCGGCCATCTTTGTGCAGCCGAGAGAGCCCGACCCGGGCCGAGCGGTCAGGACCTGGCCGGGGGGCTATTGAGCGCAGGGGACCCGGCGGAACGGCACGGAGGGCTCGGACGGCGTCCTCCGTGCCTTAAATGAGCATACAGGTATATGAGATATAAGATTTAACCTCGTAAGTCCTTTAAGCTAACCACAACTCCAGAGCCGCTGGAATGCAATGACTTTTGTCATCCGTACTACACAGAGAATTATCTCATAAGTTTATTTTCACTACATGTTCACTTTAAAGGCAGCATATCTTGCAATGTTTTTTTAGTGCATTCCAGAGTAAAGTGACGGATGTTTCCTTTCTGGTGTTGTATGTTGCGTCATTCAGCTATGTACAGAGCCAAGAACAGCGACCTGTGCAGCCGTAATGATGTGGGGTCATCACAAAGTGTAAAGAGTTCTACAGAGGTGCACAGGAGAGGGAATCACATAGTGAGAGGAGGACTACAGAGGTGCACAGCAGGGGGAATCACATAGTGAGAGGAGGACTACAGAGGTGCACAGGAGAGGGAATCACATAGTGAGAGGAGGGCTACAGAGGTGCACAGCAGGGGGAATCACATAGTGAGAGGAGGACTACAGAGGTGCACAGGAGAGGGAATCACATAGTGAGAGGAGGACTACAGAGGTTCACAGGAGAGGGAATCACATAGTGAGAGGAGTGCTACAGAGGTGCACAGGAGAGGGAATCACATAGTGAGAGGAGGACTACAGAGGTGCACAGGAGAGGGAATCACATAGTGAGAGAAGGGCTACAGAGGTGCACAGGAGAGGGAATGAGATAGTGAGAAGAGGACTACAGAGGTGCACAGGAGAGGGAATCACATAGTGAGAGGAGGGCTACAGAGGTGCACAGGAGAGGGAATCACATAGTGAGAGGAGGACTACAGAGGTGCACAGGAGAGGGAATCACATAGCGAGAGGAGGGCTACAGAGGTGCACAGGAGAGGGAATCACATAGTGAGAGGAGGGCTACAGAGGTACACAGGAGAGGAAATCACATAGTGAGAGGAGGGCTACAGAGGTGCACAGGAGAGGGAATCACATTGCGAGAGGAGGGTTACAGAGGTGCACAGCAGGGGGAATAACATAGTGAGAGGAGGGTTACAGAGGTGCACAGGAGAGGGAATTACATAGTGAGAGGAGGACTACAGAGGTGCACAGCAGGGGGAATCACATAGTGAGAGGAGGACTACAGAGGTGCACAGGAGAGGGAATCACATAGTGAGAGGAGGGCTACAGAGGTGCACAGCAGGGGGAATCACATAGTGAGAGGAGGACTACAGAGGTGCACAGGAGAGGGAATCACATAGTGAGAGGAGGACTACAGAGGTTCACAGGAGAGGGAATCACATAGTGAGAGGAGTGCTACAGAGGTGCACAGGAGAGGGAATCACATAGTGAGAGGAGGACTACAGAGGTGCACAGGAGAGGGAATCACATAGTGAGAGAAGGGCTACAGAGGTGCACAGGAGAGGGAATGAGATAGTGAGAAGAGGACTACAGAGGTGCACAGGAGAGGGAATCACATAGTGAGAGGAGGGCTACAGAGGTGCACAGGAGAGGGAATCACATAGTGAGAGGAGGACTACAGAGGTGCACAGGAGAGGGAATCACATAGCGAGAGGAGGGCTACAGAGGTGCACAGGAGAGGGAATCACATAGTGAGAGGAGGGCTACAGAGGTACACAGGAGAGGAAATCACATAGTGAGAGGAGGGCTACAGAGGTGCACAGGAGAGGGAATCACATTGCGAGAGGAGGGTTACAGAGGTGCACAGCAGGGGGAATAACATAGTGAGAGGAGGGTTACAGAGGTGCACAGGAGAGGGAATCACATAGTGAGAGGAGGGCTACAGAGGTGCACAGGAGAGGGAATCACATAGTCAGAGGAGGACTACAGGGGTGCACAGGAGAGGGAATCACATAGCGAGAGGAGGACTACAGAGGTGCACAGGAGAGGGAAACACATAGCGAGAGGAGGGCTACAGAGGTGCACAGGAGAGGGAATCACATTGTGAGAGGAGGGCTACAGAGGTGCACAGGAGAGGGAATCACATAGTGAGAGGAGGGCTACAAAGGTGCACAGGAGAGGGAATCACATAGTGAGAGGAGGGCTACAGAGGTGTGCAGGATAGGGAATCACGTAGCGAGAGGAGGGCTACAGGGGTGCACAGGAGAGGGAATCACATAGGGAGAGGAGTGCTACAGAGATGCACAGGAGAGGGAATCACATAGTGAGAGGAGGACTACAGAGGTACACAGGAGAGGGAATCACATAGTGAGAGGAGGGCTACAGAGGTACACAGGAGAGGGAATCATACAGTGAGAGGAGGGTTACAGAGGGGCACAGGAGAGGGAATCACATAGTGAGAGGAGGGCTACAGAGGTACACAGGAGAGGGAATCACATAGTGAGAGGAGGACTACAGGGGTGCTGGAGATCTTCCGCTGGAGATGGTGTTATTGGTCCGGCCGCTTGGCACACAGATACCGGTTTCCTGTTACACGTTACAGCGGCTAAGCTCTTCCTCAGGAAGAGGCAAAGGGAAGGATTAGAGCCGCCTGTACAGCGAGAAGCTCTGCCAGACAGACCCGCGGTGATCACAGCAGAATGGAGAGCTTCACTGACCAAAAGGGGGCTTCAATGACCATTTACAGAGATCTGAGAAGTTACTATCCTTTTTTCGAGGATTGAAGACTGTTCACCAGCAGGTGTTCGAGATCCCACCTCCATCAGGCTCACCAGAAGTTTTTGGGCCAGAGGAAGAAAACTGAACTGACAGTAAATCTATAAACTACACACCCCAGTGAGTGCAGTTTGGAATACTTACCTGTCTATCGGTTTGGATAGGTCCCCCTTCGTTGCGTCGCTCTGTTCTGGGGGCAGTCACAACGTAGGCCGGTCACCTGGACCGATACATGCGTTCTACGCTCTCGCTCCCTGGTTGTGCACAGTAGCAAAGATTGCACTGGGCGTGTGCACTAAAAGCGAACCCAAAGTGAAAATAAACGAGAGAGGTAAACAATTATATATATGCTCCTAAAAAATATGTTTTAAAGGGGTCCTGTGGCCTTTAAAAAAACCTCCAAAAAGTGTCACTTACCTGGGACTTCTACTGGCCCCAGCTATCAAGTCCCACGCCGTCACTGAAGCCCGCTAGACGAATAGCACTGCGGCTGCGCGGCCGTGCGAGTCATCGGGAGCTTACTGCGCAGGCGCACTACAAGAAAACGTTCTACTGTGCCTGCGCAGTCAGCTCCCAATGACGCACACTGGAGCGAGGAAGCAAACATCTGCAGTGCTATTCGTCTAGTTAGACGAATAATTGGCAGGTGACCCGTGGTGAGTAACGGAGGGTGCTTCAGTGGCGGAGCGGGACTGGATAGCTTCAGGGGGCCAATAGAAGCCCCAGGTAAGTGACACTTAAAGGCCACAGAACCCCTTTTCAGTATCCCAGAGTTTTCTTTTATATTTAAACATTTACAAAATAGATTGCATGTTTTACTGTCTCTAATCAGTGGCGGCCTATTAAGTATCCCAGAGTTAGAAAATGGCCAATAGTTCATGTATTTCATCTCTCCCTGCCCTCAGAAGTTGTATTCTACAGGGAAAACTTTTATAGCTGCAATTTGCTCATCAGTGATGTTTACTATATTCCCAACAAGGTACTGGCAAGACAGAAGCTGTCACTTGCATGCCTAGAAATTAACGCTTTCAGGCAGCAAAGTAAAACAGCCTGGGTATTAATATGCTGTGCACGGTACATACATGTTTATATCATGTCACATGCCACCTCGGGTACACCCAGGCAGAAGTCTAGGGTGCCAGGACTTCTGTGCCTAAGGCTCCTGTGATGTAAATCCACTCCTGTGATGTAAGTCATGGGCCTACTAATGATAATAAACAGACACACAGCTGCCTCGCTGTTGTGAAAAAAAACCCTTGTCATAATTTTCTTCTCTAACTTCTCCTTTTTTATGTGCTTATCACATTTCCTGAGCCGGAACCAGCTAATGCTTCGAAAAAAGGAAAAATTGTTATTGTTATGCCAGGAAAAGCCATGAAAATGAGAGCTGCAGAGGAAGTACGGCCACGCACCGCGTTCACTCAGCAACCTGCGATGAAAGAGCCTCATTTTCCAGCGAGCAGCGCACATCTGCCCAGCACAATGCCTTTCTGCCAAAGACCCAGCTACCCCTGCTCCAGCTTCAGGCACCAGCTCAGGATCAGCCAACCGGGAGCTACAGAGACCGACAGAATCGCCACCTGGCTTACTGACGTTTGTATCGGGCCAGATGCCGTCCTGATTGATGATGCCCAAGTAATGAGATTTAAGTACACCTTAAAGAGAACCCGAGGTGGGTTTGAAGAATATTATCTGCATACAGAGGCTGGATCTGCCTGTACAGCCCAGCCTCTGTTGCTATCCCAAACCCCCCTAAGGTCCCCCTGCACTCTGCAATCCCTCATAAATCACAGCCACGCTGCTGACAAACAGCTTGTCAGAGCTGGCTGTGTTTATCTCTATAGTGTCAGTCTGCTGCTCTCCCCGCCTCCTGCAGAACTCCAGTCCCCGCCTGCATCCCTTCCCTCCCTGCTGATTGGAGGGAAGGGACGGGGGCAGGGACCGGAGCTATGCAGGAGGCGGGGGAGCAACTGAGACTGACACTACGGATGTAAACACAGCCTCACAGCACGGCTGTGATTTATGAGGGATTGCAGAGTGCAGGGGGACCTTAGTGGGGTTTGGGATAGCAACAGAGGCTGGGCTGTATAGGCAGATCCAGCCTCTGTAAGCAGAGAACATTCTTTAAACACACCTCGGGTTCTCTTTAAAGCATTTCCGTGGCAATAAAAATAAATGTACTTAGATGGGGCTTCTTCCAGCCCCAAGAAGTAATTTGTGTCCCTCGCCGCAACTCCAGTCTTCTCTTGGGTCCAGCTGGCAGCCTCTGAGGATTGCCGACCCCCTAATGGGTTGGCGTCTGTGCGAGCGCCCGCCCCCACATCATCAACGGTTGGCGGTCCTTAGAGGCAGCCAGCGGGACCCAGGAGGATACCGGAGCTGTGGCGAGGGACACAAATGATTCTAGGGGTTGGAAGAAGCCCCATCTAAGAAAAGCTACATTTATTTTTTCACCTTGGAAATCCTTTAAATCTAAAGTATAAATAAAAGTAAAAATATAATAAAAAAAGCTGGGCTGTGGAGTCGGTACAAAAATCATCCGACTCCAGGTACCCAAAATTGCTCTGACTCTAATTATTACAAAGGCCATGGATTCGGTTCAAAAATAATCCAACTCCAACTCCTCAGTTTTTTGAAACCACCGACTCAGATTCCAGGTACCCAAAATTGCTCTGACTCCTCGACTCCACAGCCCTGATGTAGAGGGAAGGTCCTGGATCGCCTTCCTGGTCCTCTCTCCGTGTCCTCAGTCCACCGATGTCCCCTTGTAAAATTCCACACCTTCAGGAGTCCTTGGTGGGCTTCAGAAGCAGTCACGTCCCTGAGTGCTTCTGAAGACGGGCAGCTCTGTACTGGGCATGTATGGAATCACTTGTCTATGGAAATACTCGGAGATGCCAGTACCTCTGAAGCTTTTAGGAGGACTCCCGAGGCCGATTTGACCAGTTGGTCGATAGATTTCCATGGAGACGACAGCGGTGGACCGAGGGCATGGATAAAGGACCAGGGAGGCTCTATAGGATCCAGAGCCTTCTCTCTACATAGAACATTCTGCAGAATAAAAATTCAGCCGACATGTACGGTTTGCTCTTCTCACAACAGACATGGGATTCACTTATTAACGCAAAGCAATGCGAATTGCAAACTTCTTCAATGTGAAATACGCATGCGGTTTTGAAATTAGATACATTTTCATGTAAATGAACTTCCTCAGTATGCATGAGATATCTGCATTCAGAAAGCTTGCATAAATAAATGTGCAAAAACAAACGAAGATTCAGACATCTCCCCCCCCCCCCCCACCCCAAAAAAGTGTTGTGCAAAACACAATCGTAAATACGAAAAAGGCAGAAAAAAGGCGGAAATCACAGATATAAGTGTAAAAGCAGCTGCCTGAGGGTCTCCAGACTTTGGATATCGGTCCAATTCTATCTCCTGTTCCCCTCACTTTTAAGGTGCCAATTAACGGTACCAATCTCCTAACTGATCGACCCTTTGATACGATTGTTTCAATCGAAAACGATCGTTCAAGCCCACCAACGGAAGGGAAAACGATAGCAATCCGATCAGTCTAATAATAACGATCCAAAATTTGGATTGACTGAATGATCGATAGAACGATTGTTTTTTGCTGATCGGCTGCATTACCAGTACCCGATCTGAACGATCTTACAGTCAATCGTTTGGGAGATTGTACCGTTAGTGGGCACCTTTAGATTGTAAGCTCTTTTGGGCATGGTGTCTGTGATTCTGTGTCTCAAGTTTGTAGCTCACACCCATTATGATGTACCATGAGGGTACTAAGTGGATAATATTATTATTTCTGGGTGTTAATAAGAACACAAGCTATAGGATAGAAGAAGCACAATCTGTAGACTAGTCACATGACACAATCTATAGACTAGTCACATGACACAGCAGACACGCACATTCCACAGCTGAGGACACAGAGAGCCACCACTTGACAACAACATGTGTCTATAAGTTGTGTCCAAACAAGGACAGGGGTTTGGGGACGGCGACAGAGGAGGGAGGAGCCTTCATGTGACTCGTGGGACAATAAGGAAGCTGTATTCAGCATAAGAGCTTCATAACAGGAGAGACCACACAAAGTTCAATGTTGTTCTCGACATGTCTCTCCCCACAAAAAACCTTACATAAGCACTTAGTCAGCCAGGCAAAGTTTACTGACTATTTCTGTTTTTGCAGTGCTGTAGATTAAAGTGATACTGAGAATTAAATGTCAGAAATGCCACAGATAATCCAGAGTAAAGTAAAACATACTAGTATACATCATGAAAAAAGTGTCAATATTTGGTCTTCTTTGAGGTGGGCAGGTGCTTCAGACAAATAGGACAATAACAGACCAGGCTATTTAAAGGGAACCGAAAGTGAGAGGGAAATAGAAGCTGCCATATTTTTTCCCCTTTTTAAGCAATACCAGTTGCCTGGCTGTCCTGCTGATCCTCTGCCTCTAATACTTTTAGCCATAGACCCTGACCAAGCATGCAGATCAGGAGCTCTGACTGAAGTCTGGCTGGATTAGCTGCATGCTTGTTTCTGATGCGATTCAGGTACCACTGCATGACTCATCATAGCTGAGTCATTATAGCAGAGCCACAAGGGGGCAGGCTTGGGCTTGAAAAGACATCAGAGAAGACAGACTCAGCTATAATGATTCCTGAGCAAAGCCAGACTGAATGCTCAGTCGGGGATTTTATCAGGGCTGATAACAAGTTGAAGAATGAAACAGAGAGCAAGGTAGGCGTTTTCTCTAATGTTGCCACGGATATATATGGTAAATACATGAGGGTGCTTAGTCTCTGGTTCACTTTAACAAGAAATAAATGGCAGTCTCCATATCCCTCTCACTTCAGGTTTCCTTTAAACCAACCCTGAAGTTGGTTAAAAAAAAAAATAATAATAATATAAAAAAAGTAAGTAGGGAGAGATCACACTTGTGTGGGAACCGCAAACAATTCCTCAAGCACACATTTTTGTTTATTGTTTTTTAAAGTAACTAGACATTTCAATAAGGAAACATGCGTTGTGCAGAAAAGTAGTGCAGGTTGTATCTTTGAACGCCATGCAGAGTCGCAGATACCTCCTGAAAGCACACCGGCACCGCAGAAAATCATTGCACGCATTTTCACCTGGGGTCTACAAGTACACGAGGATGATGAGTGCTCGTTAGGGGGACTGGGGGTAGGGATGAGCCCCTTGTCATTGATTTTGTAAGTGGAAAGTGTTTTTGGGGGGGGGGATGGAGGAAATTCTTGCAGAGCATCCACTAAGTCGTTAACCACATGGGCTGGTATTACTCACTGGCGGAGCCCAGTGCTCCATGCTCAGTCAGGGGATGAGGGGTTAACAATGTAATAAAAAGAAAAAATTAAAATGACTCGAATAGAATAGAGCTAGTGGAGCAATGCAATGAACCAATAAGTAATGCGCTTTAAACCCCATAGGAGTACAATTTGTTTAGTGTTCAGTAAATAGTACAGCAAGTGCTAAAATGACTTCCGGATCAGAGGGTAAACTATTCCGCTAGGCGATAGGAAAATCTTTGCTTTTTCACACCTGTAACTGAATCAGGTTTGTGGTTTCAACATAGATCAATAACTTGGTGTGTCCTGATCTTATCTCTTGAGAAATGCACTGGTGTGTGGAAGCACAAGTCTCGCCACTGTCACATTACACCGATCCTTCACTCACTGCACTGGCTACCAGAAAAAATGGAGAATACCCTTTAAAGGGAACCAGAGAGGAATACAATGTAAAAATAGAAAAAGGCTTTTATACATACCTGGGGCTTCTTCCAGCCCCATAAGCCTGGATCGCTCCCACGCCGCCATCCTCCGCTTCCTGGAACCGCCGATACCGGGCCCGTCACTTCAGGCGGACGCGTCCAATTGTCCGCATCACAGGGGCTCCCTCCATACCCGTATGCATGCGGCTGCGCAGTAGGCAGCCTCATGCGTACTTGTATAGAGGGAGCGCCGTGTGATGCGGAGAATCGGCCGCGTCCGCCGGCCGACTCGCGGCAATGACGGGACCCGGTACTGGCGGATCCAGGCAGCAGAGGACGGCGGCGTGGGAGCGATCCGTTCGTATGGGGCTGGAGTAGGGTTGCCAGGTGTCCGGTTTTAGACCGGACAGTCCGGTTTTTGGCCGCTGTGTCCTGTCCAAAAAGGCATGTTAAACCGGACAATTAAGATGTCCGGTTTTATGCCTTTTGCCACTTGCCGCCACCCGTCCGCCAGCGCTGCGCGACCGCTGATTCGCTGCCTGGCTGTCAGTCAAAGGCACAGCCAGCCAGCTTACGCGGCGTAAGTTACACCAGCTTAAGTACCGCCCCCGAGCCCGCGCTTCCCGACGTTGCTACGGCAACGCCAACGCTGCGTTGCCAACGCACGCATGACGTGCGTCACTCACGTCATTTGCAATGCGATTCTGCATCTGCGAAGGAAGCAAGGTAAGGTCAGGAGTCTGGAGATATGGTGAGTGAGTGACCCATAATTCTCTGGTTGTATTTCCGCTCTTTGTGTGCATTGGCTCCGCTCTATCTCCCCTCCGTATAGTCCAGGCGTGACTTTCAATCTCATTCAATCTCGCCTGAGCCCGCTGCTTACTATACTTTACACTTGAATTCATACTATTGTACAATGCAACTTATACTGTTATACTGTTATATTTGCTCAAAATGTGTACATACATGTATGCGCAGATTTATATTTTAACTTTATGCCTATGTATGTCCACTTTATTGTTTTCAATAAAAAATTTTGGTGGGAAAAAAAAAAACATTTAAAACTTCCCGCAAGAAATCGACCACTTGACTTCAATGTGCAAAAACGCCATAAATGCATTGCATTATTTGCATAGTTTTCCAGTTTTGTAATAGTTTTCTGCTCTGTCTCTTATTATGTGCATTTACTGGTGAAAAGCGGTCTCTTATTATGTGCATTTACTGGTGAAAAGTGGTCTCTTATGTGCATGTACTGGTGAGGACAGTTAGTGACATGGCTATGTACTCTGTAATGTGCTGCAGAAGATGTCAGTGCGATATAAATACTGTAAAAAACATTTTTTTAAAAAGCCCATTGCTTAGCCCCACTCTACATAAAAGTGCGCTTCTGACTCCGCCCCTAACTCCACCCCCTGTCCGGTTTTCTCCATCAGCCGACCTGGCAACCCTAGGCTGGAGGAAGCCCCAGATATGTATAAAAGCTTTTTTTTTAATCATCTCTGGTTCTCTTTAAGATTGGACTGTTGACATTCAAATCACTGCACAATCTGGGCCCTGGATACATGAAGGACCTGCTGAAGCTGCACCACACCTCTCACAATCTCAGATCAGTAAATTCTATAAACTTGGTCACTCCCAGAGTGCACCTCAAAACCTTTGTAGCCAGAGCTTTCTGTCATGCTGCCACTACCCTTTGGGACTCCTTACCACAACCAGTAAAGACAGCCCCATCCATGGAGCTATTCACATCCAGACTGAAAAGCCACCTGTTTAGCCTGGCATTTCCAGACATATAGAGTTCTTCCTCTGTACCACACTATACCAGTTAACCAATTATTGGTCTGAGCCATGCTTATGCACTTTGAGTCCTACGGGAGAAAAGCACTTTACAAATGTTATTTGTTTTTGTTGTTGTTCACGACTTCACGTACACCGGACTCAGTCCAGGAAGAGGTTTCTACCTCAACGCGCTGATGTATCAATTGACGCAACTATTACTGAGTAATAATACAACATTTCTCAAAGAATAAGATCAGAACAGATCCCCACTATTACCATTATTGGGGACTTTATCACTAACAGTAGGTGGGAACAACTACGGCGTCTGGTGTACACTAACACACACACACACCACACACACACACACACACACATATACACACACTATACACACACTATACACACACACACACACACACACACACTGCACACACTGCACACACACACTATACACACACACACACACACACACACACACACACACACAATCACACACACACACACTCACCACCTGGATTTAACCACTTGCCGACCGCCTACTTCATATTGGCGGCGGCAAAGTGGCAGCCCCAGGACCACGTAACGCAGATTGGCGTCAGGTCCTGGGGCACTCTCTGGCCGGGGATCGCGCGCTGGGATGCGCGCGCATCCACCGGCAATAGGCTCCACCCACCCGCGACGTCAATCCGCCGGCCAATCGGAAGCGCCGGCGGGTTGTTAACCCCGCGATCGCCGCTACAAAGTGTATAATACACTTTGTAATGTATACAAAGTGTATTATACAGGCTGCCTCCTGCCCTGGTGGTCCCAGTGTCCGAGGGACCACCAGGGCAGGCTGCAGCCACCCTAGTCTGCACCCAAACACACTGATCTGCCCCCCCCCCCTGATCGCCCACAGTACCCCTCAGACCCCCCCCTGCCCACCCCCCAAACCACCATTTGCACACAATCACCCCCCTAATCACCCATCAATCACTCCCTGTCACTATCTGTCAACGCTATTTTTTTTTTTAGTCCCTAAACTGCCCCCTGCTCCCTCCTGATCACCCCCCCACCCCTCATATTCTCCCCAGACCCCCCCAGACCCTCCCCCCCCTGCGTACTGTATGCATCTATCCCCCCTGATCAACTGTCAATCACCTGTCAATCACCTGTCAATCACCTGTCAATCACCCGTCAATCACCCCCTGTCACTGCCAACCATCAATCAGCCCCTAACCTGCCCCTTGCGGGCAATCTGATCACCCACCCACACCAATAGATCGCCCGCAGATCCGACATCAGATCACCTTCCAAATCCATCGTTTACATCTATTCTCTCCTCTAAACACCCACTAATTACCCATCAATCACCCATCAATCACCCCCTATCACCACCTGTCACTGTTACCCATCAGATTAGACCCTTGCGGGCACCCAATCGCCCGCCCACACACTCAGATTGCCCTCAACCCCCCCCCCCCCCTTATCGATTCGCCAGTGCATTATTTACATCCGTTCTTCCCTGTAATAACCCACTGATCACCTGTCAATCACCCCCTGTCACTGCCACCCATCAATCACCCCCTGTCACTGCCACCCATCAATCAGCCCCTAACCTGCCCCTTGCGGGCAATCTGATCACCCACCCACACCAATAGATCGCCCGCAGATCCGACATCAGATCACCTCCCAAATCCATCGTTTACATCTATTCTCTCCTCTAAACACCCACTAATTACCCATCAATCACCCATCAATCACCCCCTATCACCACCTGTCACTGTTACCCATCAGATTAGACCCTTGCGGGCACCCAATCGCCCGCCCACACACTCAGATTGCCCTCAACCCCCCCCCCCCCCCCTTATCGATTCGCCAGTGCATTATTTACATCCGTTCTTCCCTGTAATAACCCACTGATCACCTGTCAATCACCCCCTGTCACTGCCACCCATCAATCACCCCCTGTCACTGCCACCCATCAATCAGCCCCTAACCTGCCCCTTGCGGGCAATCTGATCACCCACCCACACCAATAGATCGCCCGCAGATCCGACATCAGATCACCTCCCAAATCCATCGTTTACATCTATTCTCTCCTCTAAACACCCACTAATTACCCATCAATCACCCCCTATCACCACCTGTCACTGTTACCCATCAGATTAGACCCTAATCTGCCCCTTGCGGGCACCCAATCACCCGCCCACACCTCAGAACGCCCTCAGACCCCAGCCCTGATCACCTCGCTAGTGCATTGCTTGCATCCATTTCCCCCCTCTAATCACACCTTGAGACACCCATAAATCACCTCCTGTCACCCCCTAGCACACCTACCCATCAGATCAGGCTCTAATTTGCCCCGTGTGGGCTCCTGATCACTCGGCCAAACCCTCAGATCCCCCTCAGACCCCCTTCCGATCACCTCCCCAGTGCATTGATTGCATCTATTTTCCCCTCTAACCGCCCCCTGAGACACCCATCAATCACCTCCTGTCACCCCCCTAGCACTCCTATCCATCAGATCAGGCCCAATACATCCTGTCATCTAAGAGGCCACCCTGCTTATGACCGTTTCCACAAAATTTGCCCTCTCATAGACCACCTGTCATCAAAATTTGCAGATGCTTATACCCCTGAACAGTCATTTTGAGAAATTTGGTTTCCAGACTACTCACAGTTTTGGGCCCGTAAAATGCCAGGGCAGTATAGGAACCCCACAAGTGACCCCATTTTAGAAAGAAGACACCCCAAGGTATTCTGTTAGGTGTATGATGAGTTCATAGAAGATTTTATTTTTTGTCAAAAGTTAGCGGAAATTGGATTTTTATTGTTTTTTTCACAAAGTGTCATTTTTCACTAACTTGTGACAAAAAATAAAATCTTCTATGAACTCACCATACCCCTAACGGAATACCTTGGGGTGTCGTCTTTCTAAAATGGGGTCACTTGTGGGGTTCCTATACTGCCCTGGCATTTTAGGGGCCCTAAACCGTGGGGAGTAGTCTAGAAAACAAATGCCTCAAAATGACCTGTGAATAGGACGTTGGGCCCCTTAGCGCACCTAGGCTGCAAAAAAGTGTCACACATGTAGTATCGCCATACTCAGGAGAAGTAGTATAATGTGTTTTGTGGTGTATTTTTACACATACCCATGCTGGGTGGGAGAAATCTCTCTGTAAATGGACAATTGTGTGTAAAAAAAAATCAAAAATGTGTCATTTACAGAGATATTTCTCCCACCCAGCATGGTTATATGTAAAAATACACCACAAAACACATTATACTACTTCTTCTGAGTACGGCGATACCACATGTGTGACACTTTTTTGCAGCCTAACTGTGCTAAGGGGCCCAAAGTCCAATGAGTACCTTTAGGATTTCACAGGTCATTTTGAGACATTTGGGTTCAAGACGACTACTCACGGTTTAGGGCCCCTAAAATGCCAGGGCAGTATTGGAACCCCACAAATGACCCCATTCTAGAAAGAAGACACCCCAAGGTATTCCGTTAGGAGTATGGTGAGTTCATAGAAGATTTTATTTTTTGTCACAAGTTAGCGGAAATTGATATGTTTTTTTTTTTTTTTCACAAAGTGTCATTTTCCGCTAACTTGTGACAAAAAAAAAATCTTCTATGAACTCACCATACCCCTAACGGAATACCTTGGGGTGTCTTCATTCTAAAATGGGGTCACTTGTGGGGTTCCTATACTGCCCTGGCATTTTAGGGGCCCTAAACCGTGAGGAGTAGTCTAGAATCCAAATGCCTCAAAATGACCTGTGAATAGGACGTTAGGCCCCTTAGCGCACCTAGGTTGCAAAAAAGTGTCACACATGTGGTATCGCCGTACTCAGAAGAAGTAGTATAATGTGTTTTGAGGTGTATTTTTATACATACCCATGCTGGGTGGGAGAAATCTCTCTGTAAATGGACAATTGTGTGTAAAAAAAATCAAATAATTGTCATTTACAGAGATATTTCTCCCACCTAGCATCTGTATGTGTAAAAATACACCCCAAAACACATTATACTACTTCTCCTGAGTACGGCGGTACCACATGTGTGGCACTTTCTTGCACCCTAAGTGCGCTAAGGGGCCCAAAGTCCAATGAGTACCTTTAGGATTTCACAGGTCATTTTGCGACATTTGGTTTCAAGACTGCTCCTCACGGTTTAGGGCCCCTAAAATGCCAGGGCAGTATAGGAACCCCACAAATGACCCCATTTTAGAAAGAAGACACCCCAAGGTATTCCGTTAGGAGTATGGTGAGTTCATAGAAGATTTTATTTTTGTCACAAGTTAGCAGAAAATGACACTTTGTGAAAAAAAACAATTAAATTCAATTTCCGCTAACTTGTGACAAAAAAAAAAAAATCTTCTATGAACTCACCATCCTCCTAATGGAATACCTTGGGGTGTCTTCTTTCTAAAATGGGGTAATTTGTGGGATTCCTATACTGTCCTGGCATTTTAGGGGCCCTAAACCGTGAGGAGCAGTCTTGAAACGAAATTTCTCAAAATGACCTGTGAAATCCTAAAGGTACTCATTGGACTTTGGGCCCCTTAGCGCAGTTAGGGTGCAAAAAAGTGCCACACATGTGGTATCGACGTACTCAGGAGAAGTAGTATAATGTGTTTTGGGGTGTATTTTTCCACATACCTATGCTGAGTGGGAGAAATATCTCTATAAATTGACAATTGTGTGTTAAAAAAAGAAAACAATTGTCATTTACGGAGATATTTCTCCCACCCAGCATGGGTATGTGTAAAAATACACCCCAAAACACATTATACTACTTCTCCTGAGTACGGCAATACCACATGTGTGGCACTTTTTTGCAGCCTAACTGCGCTAAGGGGCCCAAAGTCCAATGAGCATCTTTAGGCTTTACAGGGGTGCTTACAATTAGGCACCCCCCAAAATGCCAGGACAGTGAACACACCCCACAAATGACCCCATTTTGGAAAGTAGACACTTCAAGGTATTCAGAGAGTAGCATAGTGAGTCCGTGGCAGATTTCATTTTTTTTTGTCGCAAGTTAGAAGAAATGGAAACTTTTTTTTTTTTTTGTTACAAAGTGTCATTTTCCGCTAACTTGTGACAAAAAATAAAATCTTCTATGAACTCACCATGCCTCTCACTGAATACTTTGGGATGTCTTCTTTCCAAAATGGGGTCATTTGGGGGGGGATTTGTACTATCCTGGAATTTTAGCCCCTCATGAAACCTGACAGGTGCGCAGAAAAGTCAGAGATGCTTGAAAATGGGAAAATTCACTTTTGGCACCATAGTTTGTAAACGCTATAACTTTTACCCAATCCAATAAATATACACTGAATGGGGTTTTTTTATCAAAGACATGTAGCAGAATAACTTTCGCGCTCAAATGTATAGGAAATTTTACTTTATTTGAAAAATGTCAGCACAGAAAGTTAAAAAAGTCATTTTTTTGACAAAATTCATGTCTTTTTTGATGAATATAATAAAAACTAAAACTCGCAGCAGCAATCAAATAGCACCGAAAGAAAGCTGTATTAGTGACAAGAAAAGGAGGTAGAATTCATTTAGGTGGTAGGTTGTATGACTGAGCAATAAACCGTGAAAGCTGCAGTGGTCCGAATGGAAAAAAAGGCTCTGGTCCTTAAGGGGTTTTATGACTGCAGTCCTTAAGTGGTTAACAAAGCAAATAAGTAAGAGCCTTTCATTGGATAATCACTGCACGGATGATTATGTGTCCAAACGAGGTCAGCTGACTACCTGAATAAGGCAAGGTCCCTAGTATCCGGCACCGGCGGGGATCGTCTGGTGCCGGATACATGTGCTTGCTGGTTGCCTGAGCAACCGGCCAAAATAGCGCAAATCACCCCCTGAAATACTTACCGAGCCTCCGGCAGCTTTTTGCAGTCTCCCTGAACCTCCTTGCTCAGCCAACGAGCTGCTTTTTGGCTTCTCCCGTGCACGCAAGCCGGCGTGTCACCTGACCAGCATTTTTTCATGCAATTGCATGCGAAAATTCACATGGAATAGACACTAGCCCATTCACAATCATAGTTTTTCATTTAAATACAAATGTTTACAAATTTGTGGAAATCTAGTCTAAAACATCATAATCACACTAAACATTTTAGAGAACCCGAGGCGGCATAAAAATAAGTGTAGCAAGGCGGTGAGTGAAAGCTGAGCAGGAACGGGCCTGCGGAGGGGGACAGGGGAAACCTCTTTAGGATCCAGAGGCTTACCTTGCCTGAGGAAAGTATCCCCTAGGGCAGTGATCTGCAAACTTGTCTCTCCAGCTGTTACGGAACTACAAGTCCCACAATGCATTTGCTTTTATGACTCATGCCTGTGGCTGTCAGACTCCTGCAATGCATCATGGGACTTGTAGTTACTTAACAGCTGGAAAGCCAAGTTTGCAGATCACGGCCCTAGGGGAACTTTTTGGGGGGTTTAGGGTCACTTTAATGGCCAACAACAATACTAACCAGGGCTGTTGAGTTGGAGTTGGAGTCGGAGCAATTTTGGGTACCCGGAGTCGGTGGTTTCAGAAACTGAGGAGTCGGAGTCGGATGATTTCTGTACCAAATCCACAGCCCTGGTAAGTATTTCACTAAGGAGTTGCAGCCATTTAGGGTACCTGGAATGAGAGTTGGAGTCAGTGGTTTCATAAACCGTGTAGTCAGAGTTGGAGTCGGAACCCTATTGGGTACTTGGAGTCGGGGTTGGAGTCGGATAATTTTTGTACCGACTGCACAGCCCTGATGCTAACATACGATTATAAAAAGTTCACCGTTGGTTGAAACATTCTAAAAATATCCAAACCAAAAGCAATGCTGATAAAGGGCGATTTACAGCCCACGCAAAATATGAAGGGAGAAAAGTTATTTAGTCATAGTGCGAGTCATCTAAGATGACATTTAACCACTTCGCATCCAGACCTTGTTTTCAACTTATTGACCAGAGCAGTTTTGACAGTTTAGCTATGTCCCTATTTAATCAGAAATAACTATATCCCTACTTATGACACATAAATGAAATATATATTGTTTTTTTCAAGACAAACTAGGCTTTCATTGTATGCCATTTTTTCCCCTCAAACAATTTTGTTTTCTATGCATTTTAATTGGAAAACAAAGAAAAAATAGAAAAAACATGTATTTCTCAGTTTTACCAATTCCAGTTTAAAAATAAAAAGTGCTACTGTAGATAAAAAACACACATTTTGTTTGGCTATTCTTACTGCTTATCACAAAACCTAGATTATGTTCATGTCACAATTTATGGTGAAGATATTTGATTCTGAAATAATGCTACAGAGTGTGTTTTTCACTATGAAATGAGAAAATACAAGTATTTTTAATAGTAAAAATCAATCTCATTAGCTCAGGAAACTTATATTCCAATTCACCAATTAGTCCTGCATCAGATAGTACCAAAAATGTGCACAGGAGCAAGCCCAATCCTGCACAGCACTGCTTCTGCTACAAGTCGTATATCTACTGACCTGTGGCTTAGATGAAGTCCCAGAGGACGTATATCTACTGACCTGTGGACGAAGTGGTTAACCACCCGAATGTACAAAACACAACACTTTACACAACAATCATCAATAATAAACTCAACAGACAAGTTAAAGTGACACTGAAACGAAAATAAACTTATGATATAATGAATTTTGTGTGTAGTACGGATAATGAATAGAACATTAGTAACAAAGAAAAGAGTCTCATTTTTGTTTACAGTTATATAGGTTTTTTTTTTTTTGGGGGGGGGGGGGGGGGGGTTAGTAAAACTGCATCATTCTCTAAAATTTGCAGTTTACAGACAATACTCTGTATTTTCAACTATGAAACAGAGCAGATCTAAAAACCCTTTGAACTTTCCTGCAGTAAGCCCTTAAAGCAAACAAGAAACAGTGAGAGACAGGTTGAGATAACCGCCTCAGAAAACAGCACTGCAGCCACCCAAGTTGGGTCGGAAAGCTCAGCGAAGCTCTTTTGCATAGATAACAACTGAAGTTTCTTAACTCCTCTTGTACTAGAAATAATATGAGACTCATAACTGTGCTACTAATGTTCAATGTGCAATCATTTGGTTTACCAACAAGGGGTAGTCTTTAACCAATTGTTGATGTCCTGAGGTATACAAATTAACAGAAAACAATAACTACCCTGTAAGTGCAGATGGAATGGAAGCATTAACAATCTTCTTCCTATTAAGGTACATTTATTATCACCCTCTTTTTAAGGAGAGTTTAAACTCGATCCGAGGTGAAAAACTAACTATAACAAGTAACTTGACTATATATCTTATCTAAAGTTTAGATAACAAACAGCGGAAAGGATAATTGGCTGTAGCTTACCTTCCCTGCAGGATCTTTACGCTAGCAGGTGCAGAAAGAGAGCGACCAAAATTGCCTCTGACCCCTCTCACCCAGCTCACTCCATCCATCTTCCAGCTGTAACGATTGGTGTAGTAACACAGACGTCTGATTATGTGTGATCTGCAGAATCACCGATAATACAGACGCTATACCTGATTATATGGTGATCTGCTGAATCACCAATAATGCAAGTATAGCTAGCAAGGTGTATAGTGCTTGGTGCAACAGTAACTGAGTAGTTTTGCGAGACCTCACCAGAGGAGCTGGCGGGCACTATTGGTACACAGTGACTGAATAGTTTTGCTTAACCTCACCAGAGGAGCTGGTGGGTACTATGAAAGAGCACCTCACCAGTGACAGGGCTCACTGGTGACTAGAATGGTCAGACAGGCTAGGATCAGCAACAGGCGGGCAGGTACAGTACAAAATCGACAGGCAGGAGAGTAGTGAGATATCAGGCAGAGTTCAGCAACAGAGTCAGATGGGCAGAAGTAAAGAATCGATAAGCAAGAGCAGGATCAGAGGATAGGCAGAGACCTACACAGAATATCAATATACAATAATCCTAGTCTTGTGTGAAATCCCTGGTTTCCTCCCAGATCAAAGCGCACCGGATGCTATCTAAGGTCTGAGCGCTAGCACCAAATGATCGCAACAGCTGACAGCGAGCTAATGACAGCTCGCAGTCTTTATGCTGGCAGGGGACTCCCAGGCACGCCCCCGCCAGCCAAACCAATCAGGAGCGAGGAGCGCTCCTCGTGACGTCAGCCGACCCGTAGGTCAGCTGATGCGTCTCCAAGACGCATAAAGGTCTCGCCGCTGGCCGCGCGCATAGCCCTGACGCTATGCGCCGGGGAGAGGCCAGCGCGCGCTGAGAGGGCTGAGATTGTAGAGATTGTATCCCCGCCGCTCGTTACACCAGCACATGCCTTCAGGAGTAAGATTCCGGTCAATCACTACCAAAACCTCTAGACACAGAAACAGCTTTTTTCCTCAAGCGGTAGCCATACTTAATGCTGAACCACACTAGAGCTGCTAGGACTGAAAGTAATCAGCACAGAACTGAAAATGAACAATTCTCACCTTGCTTACTGCCACTATACTTGCATAATGTCCTTGACTTGTAATATACACACAGTCTGTACTTCTATTGTTTTTGTTTTTGTTTGTTAAGCAACTGCCAAAACTAATTCCATGTAGGTGCATACTTACTTGTCGAAAATAAATTGATTCTGATTCTGATTATTTCTTCCTGTGATACAATGAGAGCAGCCATGTTCTGCTTGTCACATTACACACAGGCAAGCTGATCTGCATCTCCAGCCCTCAGCTCAATCCCCTCTCCTCCTCCCCTCTGCCTCTGAAATCTATGGCTAGTAACACCGCCTCCTCCTGCCCAGACTGAGCTCCCATAAGCCCTTGCTACATTGCTCTAAGAGTGCCAAGGCACAAAAGGAGCTGTGGGTGAGGCATGTTTAGTTTATAGGGAATTTGAGTATTAAAACAAAACCCCCCAAAAAAGTATTTGGCTTTAGGAATGCCCTATAAACTATATAAAAGGAACACAATTATGCAATGAGTAAAAGTTTATCTCTGGTCCACTTTAATGGTGTGGGCAGGCCCAGATTTAAATCACAGGAGCCTATAGACACAGATGTCCTAGCACCCTAGACTCAGCCTTCCATGAACCTACAAACCCCCTCCGGACTGCAACTCAAGTGTGCTGGCTGTCCCAGCTGTCACTCTGCCCTTACTTCCCTTGCCCTTCATAGGTAGCTACAGATGCCCCTAACATGGTGTGTACCTCTGGCTACCTAATTCTATGTATCTAGACCAGCCTTTCTTAACCTTCTTACCCTGGAAGTACCCTGCAAATACTTTTTGGATCTCAAGGAACCCCTGGCATGGTCTTTAAAAGCTGATGTGGCTGTTTATGCCACTACCATCTATTACAGTGCCCTTTATTACAATTTTTTTTTATTATTAATATGCTCTTTATTATTCTGCCCCCCAATTTAGTGCTTCTTTTTACAGTGCCCCCTGTTATAGTGTGCTCACTATCATACTTTCCCCATACTTTTCCTTTTAAACAATACCAGTTGCCTGGCAGTCCTGCTGATCTATTTGCCTGCAGTAGTGGCTGAATCACACACCTGAAACAAGCATGCAGCTAATCCAGTCTGACTTCAGCCAGAGCAACTGATCTGCATGCTTGTTCAGGGGCTTAGGCTAAAAGTTTTTAAGCCTGGTACACACCATGCAATTTCCCATCAGATAGATGGGTCGAATAGATAATTTCCTACAGGTCTGATCTGATTTCCAATCATTTTTCTGATCGATTTGTATAGAAGTGATCAGAAAATCGATCAAAAAATCTGATTGGATCTGTCGGAAATGATCTATTGACCCATCTATCTGATGGGAAATTGCATGGTGTGTACCAGGCATCAGAGACACAGGATCAGCAGGAGAGTCAGGCAACCGATATTATTGTTAAAGAAAAAATCCATATCCTTCTCAGTTTAGATTCCTTTTAATAACAAACAGAGGATCAGCCCAATCAGGAAAAAGGGTGACGCAGAAAATGTAAACACGTTGGCCCTGGCGTTGCAGCATACATGCGCGGAAAACTGTAAATCCGACAGGGTAACACAGGAAACCCAGTGACACACTTCCTGTCCAGCAGGGAGTACGTCATTGGGCAAGGAGCGTGCGGGGGGGGGGGGGGGCACTCGGTGCACTCAGCCACAGGGTCATATGACTGACGTTTTGTGTGATGTGGGGCAGGGGCATCAGGCTGCAAACACACCTGCCAGGTGTAAACCTGGCCTAAAGGAAACCTACAGTTACTTGTAAGAAAAAAAATACCCTCAGTACTGGGAAACCCCTGGGATGTCCGCATGCTTCCCGGATCCTCGTTGCAGCACTGGGTCCCTCTAAACATACTGTATTTAACAAAAGCATGTCACATAGGTTTCTTCTGAATAAAGCGCATCCAGGCCAATTCAAAAGTAAGGTTTGTGCATGCCCAGTAGAACGACACGCTTGTGCACAGAGTAGAGAAGCAGTGAACAAGCAGGTGGGTTTTACTGGGCATGTGTGGACCTGACTTGTGCATTGCGCTCCTCCACGGCCGTGAGCGCGGACAGAAGAGAAGAGGCAACCTGTGCTGGATCGAAGGGCTCTACGAGGATCCTCAAAGTATCTGGACCACTCAGAGGCGCAAATCACAGGTAAGTATTCAACCTTTTCCCCCTCCCAATTCAATTTTGCTTTAAGGCCTCCAATTTTCGACTACAGTATTTTCCTCTAAGCACATAGAGGTCTTACAATTGTTTGCAACCCATTTCCTGTGAGCTACAATCCCCACCCCCTCACTTAAGGTGGCCATACACTTATAGATTTGCAGCAGGTTCGACCATCAAATAGATTTCAGCGTGAAATCTATTGGAAATCGATCTAAATGCATTATTGGACGATTAGATCCAATGCAATTCTATGGGCCATCGATCTACTGCTAGCAGCAGATCAACCTAAATTTTCCATCCTGTCAGATCAAATGGATTGAAATCGGCTGCAAACCAATCGATTGATTTGATAGAATCGATTTCCGATCGATGGCTGAAATCGACCAGTGTATGGGCCCCTTTAGACACATGATAACTATTGTACTGCAGGAATTTTGGGAACTGTAACTTTAAATTCTTGCCTATTATTATTCCTGCCGTGGTAACACCTGCTTGACCAACCCAACAGCTAAATACAGAGAGGAGAGGAAGCAAGGCGTACTGCACTGATGCTTGGTCCATCAGACAGGTGTTCCATCCAGCTTTCTGTACACTCGTTTCTCATTGAGACTGCTATTATAATTTGTCTGTTGCTCCTTGAATGACTGTAGAGGTAGCAGACTATCAAGATTCTTGCTATAGCACTGGTCCTTGAAATAGAAGCAAGCATAGTTTGAGCCCGCGATGGAAACCACACGCACCGTGCTGCTAATTTTGTGCAAGACGACGATTCCTTCATAACAAGACGACACAAGAAGCAGTGCTCAGAATAGCAATTCACTCCTTGTCAAAAGATACAACACTTCTGAAAACACCACAAAAAAAAAAAAAAAAAAAAAAAGTTTTATTTGGTTGGATGGCCGGAGGAGGTCAAGTTACAGAGACTTCAGATGTTCTGAACGTTCTGAACCTTCTTACTCCTCTCGTTTTGCAGAACATATGAAGAGTCTGAGTATATGAAGTGTGGTGTGACTGTACCGTAATCCCCATACACAAACGCACTGCACATGACTGACTGGCAGAACACCTGAAGAGTTGGAGTACATGAACTGTGGTGTAAATTTAAAGCAACCACAATACACAAACGCATTGCGCACATGACTGAACGTCCAAGTGTAGTAAGGTAGAACATTTTGTTTGGAATAAAAACAGTACAGAGCAATCGTGACACGGCAAAGCTGGTCAATACGTATGCCTTTCAGTGGTTGGCTACAGATAAAATACCATACAGCCAGGGGTGGGAAGACTTGGATGGAAATCAGGAATGGGGGGGCACTGGAAAGTCAATCATCGAGTTAAAGAGTATGCTTGGAAGAACAAAAATCGAGAGCCCAATATGGTGTAGTATTGTTAAGTTGGTTGTGGTTTAAAGCAAAATATTTAGATATACTCACAAACACGGGTTACCCATAGGCAACCACTTCAAGTGCAGGTGGGGAGTATTACAACCTGACCCCACTCAGGTTAAGAGGTCGCTCTCTGTAGATAGGAAATGGGGTAGCACCCCTCCACCGAGAGTGGAATCAAGATTTCAGCAAGGCTTGGTGTACAGAGGCGCCAGAGTAGAATAAAAACGTTTAAAAACCGTCTAAAAGAGGGGGATGTTCAGGTGGACTTCCCTCCCTTGAAAATATAAAACTCAATTGAGTCACAATATATCAAAACAAAATTTTTAATTCAACTCCACTTAGTGCAACGCATTTCGCAGGTGTGGTCCCGCTTCATCAGGCAAAAAGGAGCATAACTCAATCGGTCTAAATGCAGAAGTGAGCACCTCTCACAGACAGAGGTGCTCACTTCTGCATTTAGACCCATTGCGCTATGCTCCTTTTTGCCGGATGAAGCGGGACCACACCTGCGAAACGCGTAGCACTAAGTGGAGTTAAATAAAACATTTTGTTTTGATATATTGTGACTCAATTGAGTTTTATATTTTCGAGGGAGGTAAGTCCACCTGAACATCCCCCTCTTTTAGACGGTTTTTAAACGTTTTTATTCTACTCTGGCGCCTCTGTACACCAAGCCTTAATGAAATCAAGTTAAAGAGGCCCTGTAGTGACATATAGTAGAATTCAGAATATTATTCAGGAATCAGGATACCCACTGTACCAATAATACGCATGCACGCACGCACGCACGCACACACACGAAGCAGGGAGGTGGAAGCACTAGTCACCAGAGAAGTTATATCGGGGAGAGAGGAGCAACCATTAGACACCAGGGAAGCTATTCTGAGGAGGGGGGCATTAGACACCAGGGGGAAAGTGAAGAAGGGAGGAAGTACTATGTACTAGACACCAGGGGGAGCTATAAGGGGGAGGGAGGGGGAAACACTAGACCACCACAGAAGCCATATGGGGAAGAAAGGTGGGAACCACTAGTCACCCAAGGAAGCTATATGAGGAAGGGCGGACCACCAGATACCAGGGAACTGTGTAGGGGAGGTAAAGGATTTGTACAAGGGAGGGAGGGGGGACCACTAGACACCAGGGAATTACATAGGTAAAGGGGGGAGGGGCGAAATGAAACAGCTGAAACAAGCATGCATCTTATCCGGGTGTAGTCAGATATGTTCCGGTGGTCTGGTGGACGGGAGGACATGCAAAGCTTCTGGAGGATATCCAAAGGCTTCCCTCTTATTAGATATCTGTTTTTTCACTTTGGCTACACCAAATGCTAGCATAGCATAATACTGCCTCGGTTTAGCTCTCTGGAATCTGAATACAGTTCTGGCCCCACATTACAGGAGGTACATTGCAGCTGTACATCAGGAGCAGAGATGAGCAGCAAAATTGAGGGATGGAAGGTCTCACTTACCAAGAAAGGTTAGATAAACTGGGCTTATTTAGTCTAGAGAAAAGACTCCTTAGAGGGGATCTAATTAACATGTATAAATACATCAGAGGGCAATATAATAGCTTGGCGGATGAGCTTTTTGTCCCTAGGCCTTCTCAAAGGACTAGAGGACATGATCTGCGCATGGAGAGTTCTTTACAGTAAAACTAAAAATACTCATCACCCATCGAAGGAAGGAGGTAGCAGCGAAGTCCCCATCACGACGAGCGCTCCACGATCCATCTTCCAGCCGTAGGGTATGTCCGACTTCACACAACAGGCGCAAAGTCAAGCAATCCCGATACTTTGTGCGGAGTCATCGGGGATCTTAAAGGTCCAATCTGCTGTGATACAGTGTGATGCTAAACGCCGTCCGTGTTCCTGTGCCCATGTCGGGAGATTGACGTCAGTACAGGTGCGCAATATCATAGCACCCAACTGGCCCTCTTTTGGAGGGACAGTCCCTCTTTGGAAGCCCTGTATCTCTGTCCCTCTTTCAGGACTTTGTCCCTGTTTCTATGTAAATATATATATTTCTCTACTAAAAAATGTATTTGATTGACTCTAAACTTTATTCCCATCCTTTAATTGATTCATTACTAATTTGAAAATGTTAATATGAAGGAAAATGAACCAGGATAGAAAGGACCAGTGTGGTTTGAATTATAAAACATCATATTTTTCTTATGAAATCTTTATGGTATGCATGACTAGGGGTGTGACGGGGGCGTGATCAGGGGTGTGGCAGGGGCATGGCTTAAGTTCCCTATTTCTCATCTCTAGGGCCGGTTCTAGTGACAATGCGGCCCCAGGGCAAAATTAGTCTGGGGGCCCCCAACAAACACCACCTGAACAAAAAGTGGAATTAGCGGCCCTTTGTTGCAGCCAAAATTCCCTTCTGGGCCCTTGAGACGGCTCTTGATGCTCCCTCCCAATACCCTCCCAGCTTAACTGTGTTAAGAGTTAAAATGGGGGAGACACCTTGGGGGCCCCTACAGGCTCTGGGGCAATTGCCCCCTTTGCCTCTATGGTAGCCCCGGCCCTGCTCATCTCAAAAAGTTGGGAGGTATGCAATATCGTGTTGTGGGTAGGGGCCTTTATAGTGATGGAATGTATTGCCACAGGAAGTAGTTATTGCAATATTCTATATCTGCATTTAAGAGGGGCTCGGATGCTTTCCTTGCATTGAAGGGCATCCATGGCTATAATTACTAGGTTATTCCCGGCAGTGATGATCCAGGGATTTTATCTGGAGTACGGAAAGGATGCGTCTCTCTTTTAGGCCGGGTGCCTTGCTGTGCGGCATAACAGCTGCTTTGTAACACAGTTTGCTGTGCTGCAGTGCAGTACCTATGCCTGGAAGCTGCAAAAAAGAAATTTCAAATCACAAACGCTGGTTTCGCACAACAGCCAGGGGCCCCGGACTCTCTTACTGGCTGCGGCCACCAAACCACCATGTGATACCAGCGAGCGATGTAATCTATGATTACGTCCAACCGAAGCCTCCCACCTGAATGCTACCCACTTTATGCAATTCCTGCTAGATTTGGTACGGCAGGCCAAGGGTGTATGACCGTACACCTGGTTGGCTGACTGGCGCCTGCTGACCAAATAAAGGTAGGAAATTGCTTTAGCTCAGGGATGTCAAACCGGTCCTACGAGGGCCGAGGTCCTCATACATTTTTGACACAGCTCAAATTGATGGATCTGAATCAGGAAGGGTGTGGTCCATCAGGTAGAACACATTCCTCTCTTTCTCAGTCCATCCAAAACACTGGCATGGATCTGGCCCTCCAGGCCTGGAGTTCGACACATGTGCATTAGCTGGAGGTAAGCAATTGTGTGTGTTGCAGTCAGCATTCAGTTCAGAGGCAGTGGGGGTGAATTCCCTGGGGGTGAGAGGTCCAGGGCTCACCTGCACTTTCCTCTGGGTATCGCATGGTGGTGTGTGGGCTCCGGCCAGTGAGAGTCCGGGGCCCCCGGCTGTCGTGCGAACCAGTGTTTGTCATTTTAAATTTCTTTTTTGCAGCTTCTAGGATGCGGTTGACAGGTGAGTGGTTAGGGAGGGGGCCGTGTGGGAGATGTGCCTACATGGGGCATCCCTGTAAAAGATGTAATCTACGATTACACCCAACCAAAGCCTCCCACCTGCATGCTGCCTAATTTATGCAATTCCTGCTAGATTTGGCACGGCAGGCTAAAGCTACGTACACACATGCGACAACGATCGTTCGTTGTGAACGACGAACGATCTTTTAATTGAGGAAAGAACGATCGAAGTAAAGTTAGCTTTTAAAACTGTGTGACGATCTGATCGTTAGAACGAACGTTACATCAAGTAAAGCAACTATTGCGCTTGCGCGTCAAAATGTAAAGTTCCATGGAGAAATAGCAAAATGCGCATGTCAAGCCTAGTACGAACGACCGTTTCCAACGATTAACTACTTTTGCAAACGATCGTTGTTGGAAAAAATTCGCCAAGCTAGAGCGTTCTTTTTTAACGATCTAGCTCGTCCGTCGTTAGACTTAATGGTCGTTGGCTGCTTTTTTTTAAACTATCGTAGTTTGAAACAAACGGGGAACGATCGTTTCAAACGACCATAGTCGCATGTGTGTACGCACCTTTAGGGTGTATGACAGTACACCTGATTGGCTGACTGGCGCCTGCTGACCAAATAAAGGTAGGAAATTGCTTTAGCTGGAAGTGAGCAATTGTGTGTGTTGCGGCTAATTGGACCTTGTAAGGGTTTTTCGCCTTCCTCTGGATCATCTGAGATGTGGAAGGGTGCAGGCTGGTGTTCAACTCAACTAACAGTTTAACCATGTAACACCTAACCAGTGAGATATCCAATGGATATAAAATTCAGTTTTTAAATAAGTTATAAGATCAGTTATTTATCTGTAAAGAAAAAAAAATCTATTTATATAAACTGTAGTCGCCCTGTAAAGCCAACGCTATAAGACGCAGCTGACCAGAATAGCAGCAGATAAGTGTGTGAAAGTGTCAGGAAGTAGAGACCCAACTTCCTAATTGCAATAATTAGCCAATCGCCCAACAGCCTCTGCAGCTCCTGCCCAACTTCCTCATGTGTGTCTTTATCTAGCCAGCAAATTCTCAACCCTCACTTCAATCTATTTATTTTTACACAGAGGAAATACAATTTGACATTATAAACCCCAAAGCAGGGTGAGGGGGGAAAAAATAAATAAATAAATAAAATCACCATAACCTGGACCAAGGATCAACTCATTATTTACATTTCTCAGGTGGAGTAGTGGTTAGCATGGTGGCATATTGGTTAACACTCTCGCCTTGCAGCGCCGAGTCCTCGGTTCAAACCCCAGCCAGGATCTGCAGAGTTTGTATGTTCTCCCCGTCACATTACCCCCCCTCCCCCCATACCACACTGAACACTAACTTCACCTAATGGACAGAAAACAAAGAGTTGTGGTCAATGGATCGTACTTAAAATGGGAGACTGTTAGCAGTGGGGTCCCACAGGGGTCTGTACTGGGTCCAGTGCTCTTCAATTTATTTATTAATTACCTAGTGGATGCAGTAGTGAGCAATGTTGCTATTTTTGCAGATGATACAAAATTGTGCAGAATCATCAACTCTCAGGAAGATAGTGTCATATTGCAACAGGATCTGGATAGGATGGCTATATGGGCACATACATGGCAGATGAAGTTCAATGTTGACAAATGTAAAGTCATGCATTTTGGACGTACCAATGGTCTAGCACCATACAAAATAAATGGGATACAGTTGGGAACATCAAACTTGGAGAAGGACTTAGGAGTACTCATCGACAACAAGTTAAATAATCGTACTCAATGCCAAGCAGCTGCAGCTAAAGCTAACAAAAGTTTGGGATGCATTAAAAGGGAAATAAAAACTCGAGATGCTAGCATAATATTGCCCCTGTTTAACTCTCAAGTAAGGCCACATCTGGAATATGGAATTCAGTTCTGGGCACCACATTACAAAAAAGATATTGCAGTTTTAGAGCAGGTGCGGAGACGAGCAACAAAATTGATGCGTGGGATGGAAGGTCTCACTTATCGAGAAAGGTTAGATAAACTGGGTTTATTTAGTCTAGAGAAAAGACGCCTTAGAGGGGATCTAATTAACATGTATAAATACATCAGAGGGCAATATAATACCTTGGCAGATGAGCTTTTTGTCCCTAGGCCTTCTCAAAGGACTAGAGGACATGATCTGCGCATGGAGGAAAAACGTTTTAGCCATTTATTTAGGAAAGGGTTCTTTACAGTAAGAGTGATTAAGATGTGGAATGCATTGCCGCAGGAAGTCGTTATGGCAAACTCTATACCTGCATTTAAAGGGGGCTTAGATGCTTTCCTTGCGTTGAAAGACATCCATGGCTACAATTGCTAGGTAATGCCTAATGATGTTGATCCAGGGATTTTATCTGATTGCCATCTGGAGTTGGGAAGGAATTTTTCCCTTTAGGGGCTAATTGGACCATGCCTTGTAAGGGTTTTTTCGCCTTCCTCTGGATCAACAGGGATATGTGAGGAAGCAGGCTGGAGTTGTACTTTATACTGGTTGAACTCGATGGACGTATGTCTTTTTTCAACCAAAATAACTATGTAACTATGTAACCTACATTGTGCTTTAAAGAGGATCTGTTCTGACCGATTTGTACAATAAAACAACATACCAATCGAGTCACTGATCTCCTGTGTCTTTCTTTGCCGTTTCCGCCGCACCCCGGCGTGATCCTGTATTTTAATCGGCAGTTTTAGGCAGTGCTTACAGACAAAAAACATGCCAGCTAACCAGGATGTGATGTATGTGCAAATAATATGTATGTATGTATGTATGTATGTATGTATGTATGTATGTATGTATGTATGTATGTATGTATGTAATATATATATATTTTCATTCATTCATTCATGTTACGGTATACTGCAAGTTTTTAATACATAGTGAATTATCTGCACTCCAGTCTGGGATTAGTCATAGTTTCTCAGCATGCGACAGGCAGCTCCCTCCCCCCTCAGCCTCACAAACTGCATCAAGGACAAGCAGAAACAGAGCAGAGACCTGTCTGTGAGGAGTAAACAAAGCACACAGAGCCTGCAGGGGGCATGGAGGGGGCGTTCATAACTTCTCCCTATTACAGCAGAGGCAGTCCATTCCTCTCTGGGTCGACAAAGCTTGACAAAGAAAAAAAAGATCAAATATCTTACAGAGACAGTGCAACTAGAAAAGGCTGCAGTAATCCAGACCACATCAGAACAAGTATAGGAACTTATAGGATAGAAGAAATAAGGCCGGCTATCCCTCTCCCCCCCCCCCCCCCCCCCAAAAAAAAATAATAAAAAAAAATAATACACACACACTGAGCGGCTATTGTGATGGACGAACCACTGTAGCCGAGACCCTGTTAACGAATCACCACTGCTAGCCTGCATTGCAAATTGTTAGGCACATATTGCACCCATTCCACTCCAGTTTTCACTCACATCCCCAAAACGTACAGATAAGTTAACTGGCTCTCCCTAAAAAGTTGACCCTACACTACGATGGACATGGGACTATGGCAGGGATTAGACTGTGAGCTCCTCTGAGGACAGTCAGTGACATGACTATGTACTCTGTAATGTGCTGCAGAAGATGTCAGTGCTATATAAATACATAATAATAATATGGTAGGACATTAGGCTATGACTATGGTAGGATTAGAGTGTGAGCTCTTCTGAGGACAGTCAGTGACATGAATATGTACTCTGTAATGTGCTGCAGAAGATGTCAGTGCTATATAAATACATAATAATAATATGGTAGGATATTGACTATGGTAGGATTAGACTGTGAGCCCCTCTGAGGACAGTCAGTGACATGAATATGTACTCTGTAAAGTGCTGCAGAAGATGTCAGTGCTATATATATATACATAATAATAATATGGTAGGACATTAGACTAGGACTATGGTAGGATTAGATTGTGAGCTCTTCTGAGGACAGTCAGTGACATGAATATGTACTCTGTAAAGTGCTGCAGAAGATGTCAGTGCTATATAAATACATAATAATAATGTGGTAGGACATTAGACTATGACTATGGTAGGATTAGATTGTGAGCTCTTCTGAGGACAGTCAGTGACATGAATATGTACTCTGTAATGTGCTGCAGAAGATGTCAGTGCTATATAAATACATAATAATAATATGGTAGGGCATTGACTATGGTAGGATTAGACTGTGAGCCCCTCTGAGGACAGTCAGTGACATGAATATGTACTCTGTAATGTGCTGCAGAAGATGTCAGTGCTATATATATATATATATATATATATATATATATACATAATAATAATATGGTAGGACATTAGACTATGACTATGGTAGGATTAGATTGTGAGCTTCTCTGAGGGCAGTCAGTGACATGACTATGTACTCTGTAAAGTGCTGCAGAAGATGTCAGTGCTATATATATACATAATAATAATATGGTAGGACATTAGACTATGACTATGGTAGGATTACATTGTGAGCTCCTCTCTGAGGACAGTCGGTGACATGACTATGTACTCTGTAATGTGCTGCAGAAGATGTCAGTGCTATATAAATACATAATAATAATAGTACTAATAATAATAATAATATGGTAGGACATTAGACTAGGACCATGGCAGGGATTAGACTGTGAGCTCCTCTGTGGACAGTCAGTGAGATGACTATGTACTCTGTAATGTGCTGCAGAAGATGTCAGTGCTATATAAATACATAATAATAATAGTACTAATAATAATAATAATATGGTAGGACATTAGACTAGGACCATGGCAGGGATTAGACTGTGAGCTCCTCTGAGGATAGTCAGTGACATGACTATGTACTCTGTAATGTGCTGCAGAAGATGTCAGTGCTATATAAATACATAATATTAATAATACTAATAATAATAATAATAATAATATGGTAGGACATTAGACTAGGACTATTGCAGGGATTAGACTGTGAGCTCCTCTGTGGACAGTCAGTGACATGGCTACAATACAGACAAAAAATTTGGACACACCTCATTCAAAGAGTTTTCTTTATTTTCATGACTATGAACATTTGTAGATTCACACTGAAGGCATCCAAACTATGAATTAACATGTGTGGAAGAATAGTACATAACCAAAAAGTGTGAAACAACTGAAAATATTTCTTCATATTCTAGGTTCTTCAAAGTAGCCACCTTTTGCTTTGATTACTGCTTTGCACACTCTTGGCATTCTCTTGATGAGCTTTACGAGGTAGTCACCTAAATTGGTTTTTACTTCACAGGTGTGCCCTGTCAGGTTTAATAAGTGGGATTTCTTGCCTTATAAATGGGGTTGGGACCATCAGTTGCGTTGTGGAGAAGTCAGGTGGATACACATCTGATAGTCCTACTGAATAGACTGTTAGAATTTGTATTATGGCAAGAAAATTGCAGCTAAGTAAAGAAAAACGAGTGGCCATCATTACTTTAAAGTGAACCTAAAGCCTACCAAAAAAAACGAGATGAACTCACCTGGGGCTTCCCTCAGCCCCCTGCAGACGATCGGTGCCCTCGCAGCTCCGCTCCGATGCCTCTGGACCCGCCGGCGACGACTTCCGGTTTCGCCGTCACCGGCCGACAGGCATGGGAACGCGAGTGATTCTTCGCGTTCCCAGCCTGTATATCGCCCCCTATGCTGCTATTGCGGCCAGGAGGTCCCAATAGCAGCATAGGGGGCGATATACAGGCTGGGAACGCGAATAATCACTCGCGTTCCCATGCCTGTCGGCCGGTGACGGCTAAAACCGAAAGTGCTCGCCGGCGGGTCCTGGGACATCGGAGCGGAGCTGCGAGGGCACCGATCGTCTGCAGGGGGCTGAGGGAAGCCCCAGGTGAGTTCATCTGGTTTTTTTTGGTAGGCTTTAGGTTCACTTTAAGAAATGAAGGTCAGTCAGTCCGAAAAATTGGGAAAACTTTGAAAGTGTCCCCAAGTGCAGTCTCAAAAACCATCAAATGCTACAAAGAAACTGTCTCACATGCGGACCGCCCCAGGAAAGGAAGACCAAGAGTCACCTCTGCTGCGGAAGATAAGTTCATCCGAATCACCAGCCTCAGAAATTGCAGGTTAACAGCAGCTCAGATTAGAGAACAGGTCAATGCCACACAGAGTTCTAGCAGCAGACACATCTCTAGAATAACTGTTATTATTATTATTATTATTATTTATTGTATTTATAAAGCGCCAACATATTATGCAGCGCTGCACAATAGATAAATGGGTTAACATACAGGTAGAACATACGGAAACTCACAACAAAACAAGATCATGCAAATGATTTGATAACAATACAGTGTCATAGGTCAAGACAGAGACTGTTCTTAACTGTTAAGAGGAGACTGTGTGAATCAGGACTTCATGGTAGAATATCTGCTAGGAAACCGCTGCTAAGGACAGGCGGCAGGCAGAAGAGACTTGTTTGGGCTAAAGAACACAAGGAATGGACATTAGATCAGTGGAAATCTGTGCTTTGGTCTGAGGAGTCCAAATTTGAGATTTTTGTTTCCAACCACCGTCCTTGTGCGTCGCAGAAAAGGTGAACGGATGGTCTCTGCATGCCTGGTTCCCACCGTGAAGCATGGAGGAGGACGTGTGATGGTGTGGGGGTGCTTTGCTGGTGACACGGTTGGGGATATATTCATAATTGAAGGCATTCTGAACCAGCATGGCTACCACAGCATCTTGCAGCGGCATGCTATTCCATCCGGTTTGCGTTTAGTTGGACCATCATTTATTTTTCAACAGAACAATGACCCCAAACAGACCTCCAGGCTGTGTAAGGGATATTTGACCAGGAAGGAGAGTGATGGGGTGCTGCGCCAGATGACCTGGCCTCCACAGTCACCAGACCTGAACCCAATCGAGATGGGTTTGGGGTGAGCTGGACCGCAGAGTGAAGGCAAAAGGGCCAACAAGTGCTAAGCATCTCTGGGAACTCCAAGACTGTTGGAAGACCATTTCAGGTGACTACCTCTTGAAGCTCATCAAGAGAATGCCAAGAGTGTGCAAAGCAGTAATCAAAGCAAAAGGTGGCTACTTTGCAGAACCTACAATGTGACATATTTTCAGTTGTTTCACACTTTTTGGTTATGTACTACACTTCCACATGTGTTAATTCATAGCTTGGATGCCTTCAGTGTGAATCTACAATGTTCACAGTCATGAAAATAAAGAAAACTCTCTGAATGAGAAGGTGTGTCCAAACTTTTGGTCTGTACTGTATGTACTCTGTTAAGTGCTGCAGAAGAGGTCAGTGCTATATACATTTATAATAATAAAATGGTAGGGATTAGATTGTGAGCTCCTCTGGAGGACAGTCTGTGACATGACTCTGTACACTGTAACGTGCTGCAGAAGAGGTCAGTGCTATAGAAATACATAATATACTTTTCTTATTTTATTTTTTTTCACACTTATTTTGTTCACTGTGTCAAACATGCCCATTAATGCCAAAGTGCAATTAGTAAGAGAACTCGAACAATTGGAGTAAAGGACCAGAATACTGTTGCCTGTTATGACCGTGACTCGATTGTTTGGGTGAAACAGTAAACAATTATTTACCAACGTTGTGATTTTACCAGCGATTTTCCTGACGAAAATATACAGCTTAATCCCCTTTAAAGGAGAACTGTAGTGAGAGGTATATGGAGGCTGCCATATTTATTTCCTTTTAAGCAATACCAGTTGCCTGGCAGCCCTGATGGTCTATTTGCCTAAAGAAGTGTCTGAATCACACCAGAAACCAGCATGCAGCTAATCTTGTCATATCTGTCTAAATTTGTCAGAAACACCTGATCTGCTGCATGCTTGTTCAGGGCCTATGACTGAAAGTATTAGAGGCAGAGGATTAGCTGAATAGCCAGGCAACTGGTATTGCTTAAAAGGAAATAAATATGGCAGCCTCCATATCCCTCTCACTACAGTTCTCCTTTAAAGCGTACCAGAGATGACACCATACAAACCAAAAAAAAAAAAAAAATCATACATACTTGGGTTCCTCCAGCCTCTTCCGACCTGATCGATCCCTTGGTGCCCTCCTTCGCCTCCTCGATCTCCAGTAAGGAGTCCCGGTATCTTTGGCAGTCGGGGGTTACGGCGCATGCGCAGTGCAGCTGTGCATGCTCCCATGTCTCGCTCCCGTGGCCAGGTGAGTACTACTGCGCAGGCGCAGAGAGCTCCCGGTAGCAGGCATGTTCAGTAAGCCCCGACTGACGGAGATACTAGGACCACTTACAGAAGATCGAGGAGGTGAAGGACGGCTGCTTGAAAGCGATCAGCCTGAAGGGGGCAGGAGGAAGCCCCAGGTATGTATGAATTTTGTTTTCGCACCATCTCAAGTTTCCTTTAAGGCTACGTTTCCACTGTAGGGTAGCATTTTTCTAAGAAACAAGAAACGCATGGTATTGTATATGTTATCATCTAGGATATAATTTTAATCTTTCCTTTAACCACTTCCGGATTCTCGGTGCGTATATATACGCCCCTGAATCCTGAAGTGGTTTCCATGGAAACGGCTGCTCGTATGAGCGGCCGTTCCATGTCAGTTCACGGAGGATCGGCGGCTCGCAGGGTAAATGTAAACACACGGGGAAGATCTTCGATCCCCGGCCTCTGATTGGCCGGGGATCGCCGGCATCTGATAGGCTAAAGCCTATCCCATCCCAATCCGTCCTGCGCCGCTCACAGGGGGAGGGAGAGGGAGGGAAGGGAAAGGAGGCCAGAAAGCGCTGCGGAGGGGGGCTTTGAAGAGCCCCCCGCAAGCGCAAGCAGCCGGCGGCGATCAGACCCCCCCAGCAGGACATCCCCCTAGTGGGGAAAAAAGGGGGGAAGTCTGATCGGCCTGGCTGCTAGCTGATCGGTGCTGCGGGCTGGAGAGCCCACGCAGCACCGATCAGCACAAACTTTCATGGTATAGAAGTGGTTACAATAACTTTTTGGCACTTTACAATTGAAAAAGTACCCAAGTACCAAGTTGGTGAAAAAGTACGATTTAAAATTATTCTGAGTATTTTCTTGCTTGCTGGTGCATAAAGAGACCCAGAGACGAGATGATACTAAATTTATACATACCTGGGACTTCCTTCAGCCCCATCAGCCTGGATCGCTCCCACGCCGCCGCCCTCCGCTGCCACTGTCCGCCGGTACCGGGTCCTTTAATTTCGGCCAGTCGACGCAAGCGCAGTGCGCTCCCTCCGTACTGCGCAGGCGCATGCGTACAAAGCCGGAGGGAGCCCCTGTGCATGCGGAAGACTGGCCGCGTCCAGCGGAAGTGATTGAGGCGATAGAGGCAGCGGAGGACGGCGGCAGGGGGAGCGATCCATGCGAATGGCTGGAGGAAGCCCCAGGTATGTATAACATCTTTTTTCATTTTTTTAACAAGCCTTCATCTCTGGTTCCCTTTAAAAGGCATTTTATGACAAGGTATGAAAAGATCACCAAGGAGAACTCAGGAGAAAAAGGTGAATTGCATATGGTCTGCTATGATTGGCTGCGTGGTTGTTCCAGGTGCGTGACACAGACGCTACTAAAGCCAGTACCTCAGCCACGCATATGCTGGCATATTATAAACATAAATACAGGTTTACAATGGCATTCTCCATACACCACTCAGCACAGAAGCATTAGTTTCTCATGCCCTGCCCCCATGTGCCCTGTGGTCAGGCAATGCATGCTGGGACTTGCGGTTCACCAGCAGCCAGAGAATGGTGGATTCCCTAGCACTCCCCGCTGCCACCCCCGATGGAAGCTGTACCTTGTAGTAGTTCGGCTGGGACGGTGTCGCCTCTCTGTCCCCCGAGCCCAGATCTGCTGTGAGAATTCACTTACTTCCTCATTGCTGAAGCAGCCCAGAGCCGATGAGGAAGCAAAAAACAAGGTGTAAAGCAAAAAGTACTAAATTACTGCACTTTTATGAAAGAGAGACAGGCGCTCTCCACGGCCTCTGGTGCGTAACTGCTGCAGCCTCACCCTATGCAAAGGGGAAAAGCAGAACATCAGGCTATTGTGAGCACACAGCTATGGCTTAGCTTGTTATCTAGACTTGCATTGCTGACTTTAGGTTGCAAAATGTTCCTTGTTTGAACACTGAGCTGAAAAAAAAAAAAACAATTGCACGACTGTAAGGAGAGTTCATTATCCACTTTTCTGGCAGCCCTGCTGATCTGGCTGCAGTACTGTCTGAATCACACCTGAAACAAGCATACAGCTAAAGGAGTACTGTAGTGAGAGGTATATGGAGGCTGCCATATTGATTTCCTTTTAAGCAATACTAGTTCCCTGGATAACCTGCAGATCCTTTGCCTCTAATACGTTTAGCCACAGCCCCTGAACAAGCATGCAGCAGATCAGGGGTTTCTGACGTTATTGTCAGATCTGACAAGATTAGCTGCATGCTTGTTTCTGGTGTGTGGTTCAGACACTACTACAGGCAAATAGCTCAGCAGGGCTGCCAGGCAACTGGTATTGCTTAAAAGGAAATCAATATGGCAGCCTCCATATACCGCTCACTACAGTTCTCCTTTAATCCAGTCAGACCTCAGTCAGGAACATCTGATCTGCTGCATGCTTGTTAAGGGGCTATGGATAAAAGTATTAGAGGCAGAGGTTCAGAAGGGCTGCCAGGTAACTGGCATTGCTTAAAAGGAAATAACTATGGCAGCCTGTATCCCTCTCACTTCAGGTGCCTTTGAGGCTCGGTTCCCACTTGCACCAGATCACGTGCAGCCAGCTGTTCACTGTCAGTTTTGCAATGAGCAGAGAACGGAAGAAAACATTTTAGTTCTCAGCTCGAGTGAGAACACAGCCTTAAAGAGGAACTGTAGTGAAAATAACATAATGACTACAATTGCTTATTGTTTACAAAACTCATTTATAGACTATTTGGTGAGTGTTTCCCATTGTAAAATCTTTCAACTCCCTGATTTAGATTCTGAAATGTATCACTGGGGGTGACATGTTTAGGTCTGGCAGGTGTTCTGTATGGAATGTCCGTTAGGCCTGGAACCCACTGGAGCGATTTTTTGAGCATTTAGGGAGCCCTTTAAATCACAAGCGATTTCCCTAAACGCTCTGCCAATGTTAATAAACGTAACAAATTCCACAGTAGCGATTGTGATTAGTAAAATCGCAATCACAGGATGTGCGGCATTTTGGAAGCGTTTGCGCTCCAATGTACAGTATTGAAGCGCTGGCAAATCACTCATGAGACGCTACACATAGCAATTTTAAATTACTGCAAACTGTAAAAAAAATTATGATGAACTGAAAGGACCAATCAAAATTAAAATCGCTAATCGCAAATTGCTACACAATCGCTGGCAAAAAGCTTAGACTTTTTAAAATAGCTACCAAAATCGCCGGAAAACGCTCATGAAATCGCTTACAAAACGCTCATTAAAAACGGTAGCGATTTGTAGTGGGTTCCAGGCCTTAAGGTGGCCATACACTGGCCCGATTTGCCGCCGTTCGACAGCAGGTTCGATCACTGGGATCGAATCTGTTGCCAATCGTTCGCGCTAAACGCACCCGCCGATCCGATTTCCTCCCGAAATCGGATCGGTCCGTCGATCGCGCCGTGCGGGAAATTAACGTCGATCGCCCGCGGGTAGGGAGCGCGTCGCTAGCGGCGGCCGATCCGATACAGGTATACATTACCTGACGCTGGCTCCCGGGCAACTTCTCCGCGCTGCATCACTCTGTTCCTGCTCCATCCCAGCGTACAGTGTATGGCTAGCTTAACTTCCTGTGTCACTCCAGTGACTAGGAAGTTCAAATAGAGGGCACTCTATTTGAACTTCCTGGTCATGGAGTGACAGTGTACGCTGGGATGCGGTGCGGGATGCTGGGATGCGGTGCGGGGTGCAGCACGGAGAAGAGGACCCGGAGCCAGCTTCAGGTAATGTATACGGGGGGGGGGGGGGGACAGGCGGCAGGAGCAGCTCAGCAGATGGTGAATCGGTTTCAGCCTGAAACCGATCACAATCTGTTTGCAGTAAAGGCAGCCATACGATCCCTCTCTGATCAGATTCGATCAGATAGGGATCTGTCAGTTGGTTGATCTAATGGCAAATCGACCAGTGTATGGCTACCTTTAGGACTAGTTCACTAGCCCACAATCATGATTTTAACTAAAATCTTGCAATTCTGATCATTTTGCGCTTGTCCTTCCCGTTCAATAGAACGAGAATCACTGAGCAATCGCCCCCAAAACGCTGCAATTAGCGCGCTTGTGATTAATTGAAATCACAACCGCTGCAGTGTGAATGTATCCATAGGGATACATTGTAGCAGCGCTTTGCTGATCGCCGGCGATCAGCAAAGCGCTGAAGAATCGCCCGAGTGTGAACCAATGAACAGAGGGAGGTACCGCTAGCTTGGCAGTTGGAAAAAGCCATTGTTTTTCAGCTTGCCAGATGTATCCTTTAAATGACAAGAACACATGCACAGCACCTATCCGTGTTTATACCACTTAAAAAATAAAATATAAAAAGAATAGATTCTTATTAACATTCCTCATAGGGACAAGAGGTCACCAAATCCAAATACGATGTTATTGTTGATGCTTCAGGCGTCCTGGCATAACCTCTCAGGGCACCGTAGGGTGCAGGAATGTGGTGTGTACACATAACCATGTTTACAGTATATTCCGGGAGCAATTCAATGCAATGATCACACTATGAGCACCGCCGTATAACAGGAGAAGAGTTCACAATTCCAGGCAGTGAAAGAAAAGGGGGGGGGGGGGTGGAGTGGAAAGACATTTTTTTGAAGGGGACTTTAAGTGATTTCAAAAGTGAAAATAGATTGAGTGACACCTATGACTGATCACCCTTTATTTGTGCCCATTGCAGCAGCAGGTGATTTCTGTATCAAGCAAGAGGGAAGCACTGTGGCAGCTCCTGTATGTGCTGTTATCTGTCTGCCACCAGGGCTGTTGAATAAGGCCCAGTGCACACCAAAACCGCTAGCACATCCACAAAACGCTAGCGGTTTTGGGTGCGGATGACAGAGTTTAGTCCCAGTGCACACCGGGCGGATCTTGATGCGATCCGCCTGAAAATCCACGTGGCTAATGTGTCTCTATGGGCTGGTGCATACCGGCGGTTTGAGGTTTTAAGCAAACCGCAAATGTGCAGCAAGAGGCACGTTTGCGGCTTGCTAAAAACCTCAAACCGCCGGTGTGCACCAGCCCATAGAAATACATTAGCCACGCAGATTTTCAGGCGGATGCGGCCGGCGGATCCGCCCAGTGTGCACTGGGCCTAAGAGTTGGAAATCGAGGAGTCAGAGTTATTTTGGGTAAGTGGAGTTGGAGTCGGAAGTTTCATAAACTGGGGAGTCGGAGTTGGATGATTTTTGAACAGACTCCACAGCCCTGTCACTGTGGCTTTCTTTGATTGGCTGGTTCAGCAGCACACAACGTACCTGGTAGGGATGGTCAATTAGAGCTGCAAATATTTCCATGTTGATGCAGGATTACGTAAATTGTCCATGCAAATTTGTGCAGCTTAAAATGGACCAATTAAATCCCACCAAGCTATAAATTGATTGGTCCATTTTCAAGTTCCATAAATTTGCATACATAATTTACATAACACTGCATTAACTTTGCATCTTATTAACCATCCCGAATACCTGGGCTGATCTAGGAGCTACCTACGCCCTCCTATCACACCTACTCTTAAAAGCCTTTAAAATGGCAGCACACTGCCATGGCAGTTTTCTTAAAGGGGGCGTGGCTAAACAAAACCTGTATTTTCTGGCACAAAAGGTCGGTTTGTAAACATTGATTCATGCTACTCTATTATAACCTCTGTGGACTGTGCTGACAGCATAACGTTTATTTAAAACACTTGAGGACCGCTTTAAAATTGGTAGACTGGAAGAAAACTGTTTTTGCTCTCTCAATGTCTTAATCCAAATGCAATAGCAAGAAAAATGCAGCAGTTTGTTTTTGTGTCAAAACGGAATCACATCAATGGAAAAAGGGCACGGCAATGGTGGTTAATCACGGTCTCTAGTGAATGGATAGGCTGCATTCTCAGTGATGTCACTGGTCTCTAGTGAATGGATAGGCTGCATTCTCAGTGATGTCACTGGTCTCTAGTGAATGGATAGGCTGCATTCTCAGTGATGTCACTGGTCTCTAGTGAATGGATAGGCTGCATTCTCAGTGATGTCACTGGTCTCTAGTGAATGGATAGGCTGCATTCTCAGTGATCTCACTGGTCTCTAGTGAATGGATAGGCTGCATTCTCAGTGATCTCACTGGTTTCTAGCAAATGGATAGGCTGCATTCTCAGTGATGTCACTGGTCTCTAGTGAATGGCTAGGCTGCATTCTCAGTGATGTCACTGGTCTCTAGTGATTGGATAGGCTGCATTCTCAGTGATGTCACTGGTCTCTAGTGAATGGATAGGCTGCATTCTCAGTGATATCACTGGTCTCTAGTGAATGGATAGGCTGCGCTCTCAGTGATGTCACTGGTCTCTAGTGAATGGATAGGCTGCATTCTCAGTGATGTCACTGGTCTCTAGTGAATGGATAGGCTGCATTCTCAGTCATGTCACTGGTCTCCAGTGAATGGATAGGCTGCATTCTCAGTCATGTCACTGGTCTCCAGTGAATGGATAGGCTGCATTCTCAGTCATGTCACTGGTCTCTAGTGAAGGGATAGGCTGCATTCTCAGAGATGTCACTGGTCTCTAGTGAATGGATAGGCTGCATTCTCAGTCATGTCACTGGTCTCTAGTGAAGGGATAGGCTGCATTATCTGTGATGTCACTGGTTTCTAGTGACTGGATAGGCTGCATTATCAGTGATCTCACTGGTCTCCAGTAAATGGATAGGCTGCATTCTCAGTGATGTTACTGGTCTCTAGTGAATGGATAGGCTGCATTCTCAGTGATCTCACTGGTCTCTAGTGAATGGATAGGCTGCATTCTCAGCAATGTCACTGGTCTCTAGTGAATGGATAGGCTGCACTCTCAGTGATGTCACTGGTTTCTAGTGACTGGATAGGCTGCATTCTCAGTGATGTCACTGGTCTCTAGTGAATGGATAGGCTGCATTCTCAGTGATGTCACTGGTCTCTAGTGAAGGGATAGGCTGCATTCTCAGTGATGTCACTAGTCTCTAGTGAATGGATAGGCTGCACTCTCAGTGATGTCACTGGTCTCTAGCAAAGGGATAGACTGTATTGTGAGGGATGTCACTGGTCTCTAGTGAATGGATAGGCTGAGCACTTGTCTTAATAGAGTGCCACTGCTGTGTACGGAGCTCAGGTATGAGGGGGTTAATCAGAAGCGCAGTTTCCGTGTGCCCCGGCTAATAAAGGACTATTATCTGCACTGAGTAATCCAGTTTGGCCAGCTGCCTGAAGGCGTTTACAAGTCTTAAATGCAACATTGTCCTCACAGCTAGAAAATGTCCTGTTTGGGTCACACGCTGTTGGCAGGCCGCCTGGCTGTCTACCCCTCCTCTAATAATCACACTTCTCCTTCCCATCCTTCCGGGGTCTCCAGGACAGCGCTATGATGGCGGCTTCCTGTCAGAGCCGGTCGCAAAGCAAACCTAAAGCAGAACTCCGGGTACAGCTGTGTTCCCAGGCCTGTGCAGGGCTTCAGCTTATCTGTATAGAAGCATCTGTGCTGTACGATGTGAAAAAAGGGTTCATATTACCATAACTTGCAAGGAGTCCCTGACCCAGCCATGTGCAGCAGCACAGGCCACCAGTGCTGCAGGCTGTGATCTTTTCAGAGAGCTCCGTCTGTGCCTTCATCAGATTTCTTATTATTTAGAAGCAGATCTGTGTTGTCAAGAGCATGCGCCATCGATAATTCAACCAATTTCGGGCCAGAAATTGCACATGCTTGTTCAGGTGCACGGCGAGAACAGCGTGCAATGATCGGCAACTATGAATGCCACGGAAACCCCCGGGCACTTTTTCGCGTTAATCGCGGCAAAAATCACTCCCGCAAAATGCTAGCGGTAATCGGTAGCGTTTTGCGATTTTAGGTGTGAATGGGGCCTTAGCCCATTGTGAGGTCATACTATGTGTTATCACTAGGCCCTAACCCATTGTCCAAGAGATCAAGTAGGGAAGCACGGTGGCGTAGTGGTTAGCGCTCTCACCTTGCAGCGCTGGATCCCTAGTTTGAATCAAAGCCAGGTCAACATCTGCAAGGAGTTTGTATGTTCTCCCCATGTCTGTGAGGGTTTCCTCCAGGCACTCCAGTTTCCTCCCACACTCCAAAAATATACAGTTAAGCTAATTGGCTTCCCCAAAAATTGGCCCTAGACTACAATACACACACTACATGATACATACATAGACATATGACTATGGCAGGACTAGATCGTGAGCCCCTCTGAGGGACAGTTAGTGACAATATGCTCTGTACAGCACTGTGTAATACGTTGGCGCTATATATAAATACTTAAATAATAGACATATCACTTTGGTAGGATTAGATTGAACTACTACTACTACTGCGCAGTACCTTCCTTGATGACGTCGGCCGGACCACATGACCTGCGCGGTGGAGCGCAGAAGACGCCGACCCGGAACCCGACCTGGCGAGGTCGGGTTCTGCAGCAGAGGACATCGGGAGCCACCGGAGCTGCGGCGAGGGCACAGGACGGCTGCCACGGGCTGAAGGAAGCCCCAGGTAAGTGGAATTTTTTTTTTAGCTTGGACACTTACTTTAACCGAGAAGAAAGAAAAAAAAAAAAGTTTCACTTCCCTGGGCCTTCCACCAGCCCCCTGCGGACATCCTGTGCCCGTGCCATCACTCACCAATCATTCGGTCTCCAGCCGTGGCACACTTTCGTTTTCGGGGACTGACCAGTGCGCCTGCATGGCCCTGGCCGCGGGGGTCCTCAATCGCGTTCTTTGTGGCTGTCCTGCACAAGTGCAGTATGCATACAAGTACATAGTAAACATATTGCGCATGCGTAGGACGGCCACTGGGATGGGAGCGCAATCGAGGATGCACTGGCTTGATGGATTGCCAGTCGTCGAAAACGAAACTGAGCCACTGCGGGGGACCAGATTATAGATCAGTGAGGGTGCCAACACAGGACGTCTGCAGGGGGCTGGTGGAAGCCCCAGGTAAGTGAAACTTTTTTTTTCTTCTCAGCTAAGGTTTCTTTTAAAGCGACACTAAGGAGTGCCCCAATTTAAAAGAATACACTTACCTGTGGCTTCTTCCAGCTCACCGTAGGCGGTGAGGTCCCTCAGCGTCCTCCTGGCTCTTCTCCCTTAGCCTCCGCCAGCACCCGTTACTGGTGTCACCTGGCCCGGTTCTTCCTGATTAATGACGCATGGCGTCATCTCACCCGCGGAAAACCCGCAAATGCGCAGACCTGTCACACCGGCCGGCGTGATGACGCGAAGAAGCCGGCGTGATGACGCCGTGCGTCATTAACCAGGAAGAGCAAACCCAGTAACGGGGGCCGGCGGAGGCTAAGGGAGAGGAGCCAGGAGGACGCCGAGGGACCTCACCTCCTAAGGTGAGCTGGAAGAAGCCACAGGTAAGTGTATTCTTTGAAATTCGGGCACTCCTCAGTGTCCCTTTAAGTGACAAGACAATATACTCTGTACAGCGCTGCGGAAGATGTCAGCGCTATATAAATTTTAAATACAGTAATAATCAGCCTGCTGACCACCTGACACCTAACAGATAAACAGCAACCAGCACAACTGCCATCTTCGTGTTCACTATTTACCTGCATCAGTGTTTTACTTCAGCTAACATCTGGAAATATGCCTGAAGAAGGGAACTAGATCCCAGAAAACTTGCAGCATTTAACTCTATCAGTTAGCCATTAAAGGGTATTATTTTTTTACAAAATATTGTTTTTTCTACCAATATAAATACAGTAATAATAATCAAGTCCCAATTGCAGCAATCTCTGTGTGTGTACACATTTTACGCTAGCCTTCACTTTTTAAACTATCTGTAACCCTGAGCTATTTCACTTCTTTTGTTACACCTTCACTAGCTTATTTTATTTTTTCTCCTGGTTGAACTCGATGGACGGGTATCTTTTTGCAGCCAAACTATGTAACTAGATCCCTCTATTGACAATAATTAACCCTACTGTCATCAAATACTAAAAGGTGCTAACGCTAACACTAAAGCTCCATACACAGCGCAAGATAAAACCGTGTGAAATGATAAACAAGCGTTCTATGAAAAAATACAGAAAATGCAGAGTGATGTGAGTGACAGCAGAAGACTGCAACCCAAATGCTAAACGATTGTTATCCGATAGGGTCATCAGACAATGCAGGATGTGGGGAAGCACTGTAGACTTTGCGGACGCATCATTTAAATTGGAAAAAAATAAATCAATACATTGCAAAGTGAGAAGTTAAAGAGGAACTGTAACGACAAAACGTCCCCTGGGGGGTCCTCACCTCGGGTGGGGGAAGCCTCCGGATCCTAATGAGGCTTCCCCAGCCGTCCTCTGTCCCACGGGGGTCTCGCTGCAGCCCTCCGTACAGCGGCGACGTCAATATTTACCTTCCCAGCTCCTGCGCAGGCGCTCTGACGGCTGTCGGCGCCGAAGTAGGCAGAAATACCCGATCGCCGTCGGGTCTGCTCTATTGCGCAGGCGCAAGTTTCCGGCGCCTGCGCAGTAGAGCGGACCCAACTGAGATCGGGTATTTCCGCCTCCTTCGGAGCGAAAGCAGCCACAGCGCCCCCGCTGGAGCCAGGGAAGGTAAATATTGAATCTACAGTCGGGTCTGTCGCCGGCTGTTCGGAGGGCTGCAGCGAGACCCCCGTGGGTCAGAGGACGGCGTGGGAAGCCTCATTAGGATGCGGAGGCTTCCCCCACCCGAGGTGAGTACCACCCAGGGGAGGTTTTTGATGTTACAGAGTCTCTTTAAAGAAAAAGAAGAGAGATCAAGAAATGACTGATATTCGGCTTGTAATTTGTTTATATTGTTTGATCTACAATCAGCCTGCAGGTCATCTTTTCTACTGGCAGACGTGGGAAAAAAAAAAGACAGCAACAACTGACATTTTCTGTGGGAGGGGTTTGACCACAATATCAGCCATACAGAAAAGGTAATAAGATTTCTCGTGGGAAAGGGGGCATCAGCTTCTGATTGGGATGAAGTTCAATCCTTGGCTATGGTTCATCTTTAAAAATCGTTCATAGCTCTGTACACAGTGCTGACAATGAACGATTATCTGCCAAAGGAGCTCCTATATTAACCTCCCTGGCGGTAAGCCCGAGCTGAGCTCGTTTTCACCATTTAAAGTGCTGTACGCGCAGCTAGCACTTTGCTAGCTGCGCGTACAGCTTGATCGCTGCCGCTCTGCGGCGATCGCCCGCACGCAGCTGCGGAAGAGGGCCCCCCGCCAGAGCCCTGCGCTGCCCGGACCAATGAGTTCCGGGCAGCGCTATGGGCTGGATCGGATGCGTCTGACGTCGGCTGACGTCCATGACATCATTCCGATTGTCGCCATGGCGACAGGAGAAGCCAAACAGGGGAGCGCGTTATATACACGCTCCCCTGTTTGCTATTGATGCCGGCGACGATCGAACTAGAGGGACACATGCGCCCTCTAGTGGAGTTTCATGTAGCTACCACTCTGGTAGCTTTACATGAAACATAAAAAAAAAAATAATAATAAAAATTGGATTTCTGCAATTTTTGCAAAAAAAAATAAACCGCCAGGGAGGTTAAAAATGCAATAAGGTGGCTGTACACCTTGAAAAGAACACAGAGACAACAGGAACCCGAATAGCGCATTATGTCATCCAACTGGAAAATACATAGAAAAGTAGAATGTAATAGTGGTTAGCAATCATCTTGCAGCACTGGATTCCCGGTTCAAATCCCAGCAAGATCGACATCTGCAAGGAGATTGTTTGTTCTCCATGTGTCTGCGTGGGTTTCCACCGGGCACTCCAGTTTCCTTCCACATCAGATAAGTTAACTGGCTTCCCCCTAAATTGGCCCTAGACTATGATACATACACCACATGATGCATACATAGACATATGACTATGGTAGGGATTACACTGTGAGCCCCTCTGAGGCACAGTTAAAGGATACCCGAGGTGACGTGTGACATGATGAGATAGACATGTGTATGTACAGTGCCAAGCACACTGATAACTATGCTGTGTTCCTTTTTTTCTTTCTCTGCCTGAGAGAGTTAAACATCAGGTATGTAAGTGGCAGTTCCTGTCTGAGTCAGACTACAGTGCGACCCTCACTGATAAGAAATTAAAACTATAAAACACTTTCCTAGCAGAAAGTGACTTCTGAGAGCAGGAAAGAGATAAATAGTGCCAATAGTTCATAGATTGTAGCTCTGGCATACTTCAATGAATGGTTCATTAAGCAAAAACAATAAAACACTGAAAACCTAAAAAGAAGATTTAAAGGGATACTGTAGGGGGTCGGGGGAAAATGAGTTGAACTTACCCGGGCTTCTAATGGTCCCCCGCAGGCATCTTGTGCCCGCGCAGCCACTCACCAATGCTCCGGCCCCGCCTCTGGTTCACTTCTGGAATTTCAGACTTTAAAGTCAGAAAACCACTGCGCCTGCGTTGCCGTGTCCTCGCTCCCACTGATGTCACCAGGAGCGCACGGCGCAGGCACAGACCATACTGGGCCTGCACAGTACGCTCCTGGTGCCATCAGTGGGAGTGAGGACACGGCAACGCAGGCACAGTGGTTTTCTGACTTTAAAGTCTGAAATTCCAGAAATGAACCAGAGGCGGAGCCGCAGCATTGGGGAGTGGCTGTGCGGGCACAGAATGTCTGTGGGGGACCATTAGAAGCCCCGGGTAACTTCAACTCATTTTCCCCCAACCCCCTACAGTATCCCTTTAAATATAAAATAAAAAACTGTGGAATATCTTAAAGACTAATTTTTAGGAGAAGGCGCATAGATACATTTATTTATTTCAGTAGTTTATTTTCGCCTCGGGTGTCCTTTAAGTGAAAAGGCAATATACTCTGTACAGTGCTGCGGAAGATGTTGGCACTATATAAATACTAAATAATAATACAAAGGAAGGTTGAAGGAGGGGCAACCAACCACTTGAGGCAGGTGATGTACAAGCTCGACTCCTCTCTCTTATTAAATGATCTGATACTAGATGTGGCCAGGCCACCTAGGACCAATATCACCCCACTGAAGGAGGGTGAGAAGCACAGGAGGGAATAAGAGGCACCCATGGATGTATAAAGCTGTGATGAAAACAACTACAATGAGAAAAGAGGAGGTGGTCTGTCAAAAATGACAACGTCATGACAAATTACAATTTACTCATGCATTTCGTGAGTATAATTTCACTTCTTCAGGACAAATAAAGTCCTATCCAATAGATTCAGCCAAACAAAAGGCCACTTTATTTAGCCTGAAGAAGTGAGACTTGCGAAACGCGTGAGTGAATTGTCATGTGACGTTGTCATTTTTAAGATAAGCCACCTCCCCTTTTCTCACAGTTTTATATATCCTTGGGCGCCTTTTATTACAAGATTGCCACTCAGTGTGGCAAGAAGATCACACACTTTGCACACAGAGTTTCCAATTCTATTGAACCGCAGCGTTACACTGCTCGATGTGGTGCAACACTACAGGCTATCAATCTACCTCCGCTCTTCCACCACGTCCAATCGAGACCTTCCGTCCAGTCACAACAATCATTTTGATCGGTCTTTGCTAAAATCGATCAAAAAGATAATCAATCAGATGTGATGAGCCGCTCAGCTGGCTGCACAGGCAGACAGCTGTTTGTCCATTCCTCTAGTCTGTGGGCTGTAGGTCTCTGGAACAGAGACCTGTCTTTCCATTGCAAGTTTCTGGTCTGTTCTCTTGCTGGGGAATTTGCATACATTCATTATGCAAATCCCCTACCTGCCTTCTTTGATGACTGGCACTATAAGAGCTTTATGTTTCCCAGAAGGCTTTGCTGGTCATTTCCTTTCCATGGTCTGTTCCTGATGGACACTGCTGGAGTGTCAGCCATTGCTATCTAGTATAGTTAATTCCTGGGGTTTGCCTTAGGCTCCCCTTCTAGCCCAGTCAGGTTGTATTATCTGTATTGCCTGTTCTGTCTTGTCTTGCCTGTTGCCATTGTCCTGTCCCAACAGTGGTCGACAGGAAATGGTTCTGATCTCTGTTCTTGGAGTATAGCTGGTGCAGCGGTTGCTACCAGCTATCTCTTCTGTTCTGTCTCCTGGGATCGCGCTAGCTACTTTTCGCTAGCGCAGGGGATCCTTCTGTTCTGCTACTCTGTACCTGGATCGCACTCGCTTCTCGCTAGTGCTGTGGATCCTATCTCTCGCTTGTCTCTGTTTTCGTGTGTCTGTCTTGTCTGCTACGCTTGCTGGAGGCTCGGTGAGGTAACCGTTAAGCAAGCGCTCGCGTCCTCTGTTTCATGTTTGTCTGTCGATGGTTAGTTAGGCGTGCTTGTCTCTATTGTGCTTATCACGTGGAGACCGCGCATAACCGCGTGCACTGTTGCGAATGAGTGCGGTGTTCGCGGTTAGCTAGCGTTTGTTATTTTCCGCATCTTCTCGTATTATTTGCTGTGCCTTTGCTACCCTCGTATTCTATTCTGATCTGCCTTGTGTCACGTCTGGCGATCGCACCTCTCGCGATCGCGTTCCTATTTTATATCTGCTGTTGTGTGTGCGCGGTCGCGGGGTGGCGACTGGATTGGCGCACACACATACAACCTGTCCCTTTGCTCGCTCTCATTCGCAATCGCCTTTCTTGCGATTGCGTTCTGCGCTTCGTACAATTCCTGTCTGGCACTTGTGGAGGTACAGAGGATTGGTTCCTCTGCACTCCCCAGCGCCATCTGCCGACAGGAATTTCCCTCTACAGGTGCGTAGCACCTTTTGCTGGGTGCCTGCAAATATACGCTTGTGGAGGATTTCCGCCGTGTCAGCGCACGCGTTGTGCGCTGATCACGGAGAAAGTTCCACAATCGTTACATCAGATCTGTTGAGGCCCAGATTTAATCTGCCAGGAATCGACAGGAAAATCCGATGAGTGTATGGCTACATTAAAGGAAAACTGAAGCGTAAGGGATATGGAGGCTGCCATATTAATTTCCTTTTAAGCAATACCAGTTGCCTGGCAGCCCTGCTGATCATCTGCCTCTAATACTTTTAGCCACAGCCCCTGAATAAGCATGCAGCAGATCAGGTGTTTATGACATTACTGTCAGATCTGACAAGATTAGGTGCTTGCTTGTTTCTGGTGTGATTCAGACACTACTACAGCCAAATAGATCAGCAGGGCTGCCAGGCAACTGGTATTGTTTAACAGGAAATACATTTGGCAGCCTCCATATTCTTCTCACTTCAGTTGTCCTTTAACACTCTCCTCCTAAATCTGTCCTTAGTAACCCGTGACGCCTTTCAGGGCAAAGGTCTGCCACAGGCATAGCTATTACCGGTTAGAGCCTATTTCTAATAAGCACAAATCCGGTCAGGATCTGCAGCGTTTCCCAGCATGTGCGCTGCATGGGGAAACGCTGCCTATAACTAGGGCAACCGTTTGGGAGTACAAAACTGTATAGGTGTATCAGTATGCTGTTGCCTAGCAATGTATCTGTACAGCACTGGGGCCCCCAAACTGTCTACACTAGCGATCACATCCAATCGCTACAGAGGCACAGGCTGGTGGTAATGGTTCGCTACATGATCAACTAGTGGTGAAATATGGCATCTTTCATCACCATTCCAACTGGGACAAGACAAAATAATCTATTTAGAGGGGTTTTATAATGGTCTATAGAAAAAGCCTACCTCTTTAGAAAAAAAAAAGAATATATGTATAACTTTGATGGCATAAGTAATAGAAAAGTTATTGCTGTATCAATATTGACAGAGCTGAGATGCCAAAATAAGTAAAACACTGGAATGCAAAGTAATTTGCATGCAACATCCAACACACATCCATGCCTGCCTAGTGACAGGAACCCTGATACAAGTAAACAGCTGATTAGAGCCTCTTTCCTTTGCAAATCAGGACAACGGTACGAGCTGCCATTCCGATCGCAATTTTCAGCTATTTCTTCATGCAAACTGCAACACGAACCTGTGGCGCAATCATTGTGTACAGCGCAGTTGCGATCTGTTGGAGATGAGGGGTGGGGTCGACCTGTAAGTTGCACACACAAAAAAAAAAACAACAAAAAAAAAAAAACTTATAGCGTTGCGCTTGTTATGCCATTTCGATTTTCCCATAGACTATAACCTAAACTAGACTAGCGACTGCAATTTTCCCATAGACTATAACCTAAACTAGACTAGCGCCTGCAATTTTCCCATAGACTATAACCTAAACTAGACACTAGACTAGCACCTGCGATTTTCCCATAGACTATAACCTAAAGTAGACTAGCACCTGCGATTTTCCCATAGACCATAACCTAAAGTAGACTAGCGCCTGCAATTTTCCCATATACTATAACCTAAAGTAGACTAGCGCCTGCGATTTTCCCATAGACTATAACCTAAGTAGTTAAGCTGGGCGACATCTCATCCAGGCCAAGGACTTCCAACACTGGAGCCCCGCAGGGATGTGTCCTGTCACCCTTCCTGTTCTCACTCTATACCAACAACTGTACCTCTAAGGACAACTCTGTTAAGGTCATCAAATTTGCCGACGATACCACCATTGTTGGCCTCGTAAGCAAGGGAAATGAACAGGCCTACCGAGATGAGGTGGATAGAATCTGCCACTTGTGTGGAGCAAACAAGCTGGTGCTCAATACCACCAAAACTGTGGAGATGGTCATTGACTTCAGAAGACGGAGGACGACCCCCCCGCCCAATTCTCATTGACGGGGCTGAAGTCGAAATCGTTTCCAGCGTTCGACTCCTGGGCACAACCATATCGGATGACCTGAGCTGGAAGAACAACACCATCACAACCCAAAAGAAGGCCCAGCAGAGACTCTTCTTCCTGCGCCAAAGTTCGGTATGGCCCAAGAACTCCTCAAATCCTTCTACTCCGCCACCATAGAGTCTGTCCTTTGCACCTTGATACTTGTATGGCACGCTGGCGCCACCGCCAGCGACAGGTACAAAATTCAGAGGGTCATCAGATCAGCAGAGAAAATAATTGGGAAACCCCTCCCCCCTCTGGAGCTCATCCACAACTCTAGGTTGTGCTCTAGAGCGGCAAAGATTGCCAATGACCCATCACACCCAGGTCATCGCTTCTTCCGACGGCTCCCATTGGGTCGGAGGTTCCGGGCCATCCTCACCAAGAAATCTAGGCACAGAGACACTTTCTTCCCCGCGGCGGTGAGGCTATTGAACTCCCTATAAATCCCATGGCGCCCCCCTCACACTTCTACTTGCCGTCACCACCCATGGCCCAAGAGTGTTTACGGTACTGGGATTCTTCTGAGTACGTTGTGTTGTTCTTGCTGTGATACTGCCTCGGTTTTTCCTTGCATTGTATATTTCTGCTGTAACTTAATGTTGTGCACTGTACTCACGTTATGTCTCTACTGTAACTTATCATTGTGAACTGCCCTGTGATGCTAAAACCAATTCCGGGCATGACCCAGTCATGCTTGGCGAAATAAACGATTCTGATTCTGAAAGTAGACTAGCACCTGCGATTTTCCATAGAGTATAACCTAAAGTAGACTAGTGCCTGCATTTTTCCCATAGACTATAACCTAAAGTAGACTAGTGCCTGCAATTTGCCTATAGACTATAACCTGAAGTAGACTAGCGCATGCGATTTTCCCATAGACTATAACCTAAAGTAGACTAGTGCCTGCAATTTTCCTATAGACTATAACCTGAAGTAGACTAGCGCATGCGATTTTCCTATAGACTATAACCTGAAGTAGACTAGCGCCTACGATTTTCCCATAGACTATAACCTAAAGTAGACTAGCGCCTACGATTTTCCTATAGACTATAACCTGAAGTAGACTAGCGCCTGCGATTTTCCTATAGACTATAACCTGAAGTAGACTAGCACCTGCGATTTTCCCATAGACTATAACCTAAAGTAGACTAGTGCCTGCAATTTTCCCATAGACTAACCTGAAGTAGACTAGCGCCTGCGATTTTCCTATAGACTATAACCTGAAGTAGACTAGCGCCTGCAATTTTCCCATAGACTATAACCTAAAGTAGACTAGCGCCTGTGATTTTCCCACAGACTATAACCTAAAGTAGACTAGCGCCTGCGGTTTTCCCATAGACTATAACCTAAAGTAGACTAGCGCCTGCGATTTTCCCATAGACTATAACCTAAAGTAGACTAGCGCCTGCGATTTTCCCATAGACTATAACCTGAAGTAGACTAGCGACTGCGATTTTCCCATAGACTATAACCTAAAGTAGACTAGCGCCTGCGATTTTCCCATAGACTATAACCTGAAGTAGACTAGCGCATGCGATTTTCCCATAGACTATAACCTAAAGTAGACTAGTGCCTGCAATTTTCCTATAGACTATAACCTGAAGTAGACTAGCGCATGCGATTTTCCTATAGACTATAACCTGAAGTAGACTAGCGCCTACGATTTTCCCATAGACTATAACCTAAAGTAGACTAGCGCCTACGATTTTCCTATAGACTATAACCTGAAGTAGACTAGCGCCTGCGATTTTCCTATAGACTATAACCTGAAGTAGACTAGCACCTGCGATTTTCCCATAGACTATAACCTAAAGTAGACTAGTGCCTGCAATTTTCCCATAGACTAACCTGAAGTAGACTAGCGCCTGCGATTTTCCTATAGACTATAACCTGAAGTAGACTAGCGCCTGCAATTTTCCCATAGACTATAACCTAAAGTAGACTAGCGCCTGTGATTTTCCCACAGACTATAACCTAAAGTAGACTAGCGCCTGCGGTTTTCCCATAGACTATAACCTAAAGTAGACTAGCGCCTGCGATTTTCCCATAGACTATAACCTAAAGTAGACTAGCGCCTGCGATTTTCCCATAGACTATAACCTGAAGTAGACTAGCGCCTACGATTTTCCTATAGACTATAACCTGAAGTAGACTAGCGCCTGCGATTTTCCTATAGACTATAACCTGAAGTAGACTAGCACCTGCGATTTTCCCATAGACTATAACCTAAAGTAGACTAGTGCCTGCAATTTTCCCATAGACTAACCTGAAGTAGACTAGCGCCTGCGATTTTCCTATAGACTATAACCTGAAGTAGACTAGCGCCTGCAATTTTCCCATAGACTATAACCTAAAGTAGACTAGCGCCTGTGATTTTCCCACAGACTATAACCTAAAGTAGACTAGCGCCTGCGGTTTTCCCATAGACTATAACCTAAAGTAGACTAGCGCCTGCGATTTTCCCATAGACTATAACCTAAAGTAGACTAGCGCCTGCAATTTTCCCATAGACTATAACCTGAAGTAGACTAGCGACTGCGATTTTCCCATAGACTATAACCTAAAGTAGACTAGCGCCTGCGATTTTCCCATAGACTATAACCTGAAGTAGACTAGCGCCTGCGATTTTCCCATAGACTATAACCTAAAGTAGACTAGCGCCTGCGATTTTCCCATAGACTATAACCTAAAGTAGACTAGCGCCTGCGATTTTCCCATAGACTATAACCTAAAGTAGACTAGCGACTGCGATTTTCCCATAGACTATAACCTAAAGTAGACTAGCGCCTGCGATTTTCCCATAGACTATAACCTAAAGTAGACTAGCGTCTGCAATTTTCCCATTGACTATAACCTAAAGTAGACTAGCGCCTGCGATTTTCCCATAGACTATAACCTAAAGTAGACTAGCGTCTGCAATTTTCCCAAAGACTATAACCTAAAGTAGACTAGCGCCTGCGATTTTCCCAAAGACTATAACTTAAACGCAGACACAAGAAAGACTGCAGCAAACAGCGCAATTGCATACAGGTTAAATAAAATGGGGGCACCTGCTATTCCCTCACTGCCAGAAAAGTCCTGTACCCAATCCAGACAGTGTTATTACCACACACCAAAAACGCAGAATCTTCAAAGCTAGACCACAAAGCTGACAATCTAAAACAAACAAAATGACGGTCAGCTTTCCTCCAAGAACCTGCACCGATATCACATGACTGCCCTGACAGCTTTCCACAGTCACAGTCCTGCTTCTGCTATGCTGTAGTATTTCAGTGCAGGTTAGCTCACCAGCAGAGCTAGCACTCTATCAGCCCCCCCAGCACACTGACCTGCTTGCAGCTGCTCTCTCAGCACTCCTGGTTCTTCTCTCTGCTACTTTGTGATCAGGATGTTGTTGTTTCTCATGCTCTTCCTCCTCCTCTCTGGGCTACTGGAGGAATTAACCTTTCAATGAAAAGAATAGACAAAAACAGCTCTCCGGTCCTGGGTGGCGATCGGTCATTTCACAGCTGAGCCTGCCACCTAGTGGCCGCAATGTGCAAGAGCGCCCTGTAACCCCTTCCTGACCTGATCTGTGCCGGGTCACACAGGCCACCTGACAGCTCTGCAAACTGAGAGGACTGCAAAACTTTTTATAAAATGTGTAACTTTTCTCACAGAACTATTCCACACTAACCATTGCAGTCTGAAGAGCTCACAGTCTTATATCAACTGCACATGCACACATTTTTCTGACTTGCATACAAGTTTATTATAGCTTTGCATTGGGTCAATCAAAGGCATTTCCCGCTGATTTTGGATTGGCCCAATTACAGGCTGTAAGGAGAGGGATATGGAGGCTGCCATATTTATTTCCTTTTAAACAATACCAGTTGCCTGGCAGCCCTGCTGGTCTATTTGGCTGCAGTAGTGTCTGAATCACACCAGAAACGAGCATGCAGCTAATCTTGTTAGATCTGACAATAATGTCAGAAACGCCTGATCTGCGGCATGCTGGTTCAGGGTCTAATGCTGGGGATACACGGTACGACCTGGCGCCTTGATTAGCTGCCGGATCGACCACCGCCGCGTCCCCGCCGCCGTCCGGATCGATTCCAGCTCGTCCCCGCGGGCGCTTCCTTATCTTCCGAGGATCGAGCGGGGTCATCGGACCTGTCGGAACTTATCAATCGAGCCATCAGCGGCTCGATTGATAAGGGGAAAAAAACGTACCGTGTATCCCCAGCATAAGGCTACAAGTATTAGAGGCAGAGGATCAGCAGAACAGCCAAGCGACTGGTATTGCTTAAAGGACACCCGAGGTGAAAATAAACTAATGAAATAAACGATTATATCTATCTACCTTCTGCTGAAAAATGACTTTTTAAGATATTCCACAGTTTTATTTTATGTTTACATCTACTTTTTAAGTTTTAACTGTTTTATAGTTTTTGCTCCATGACACATTCATTGAAGTATGCCAGAGCTAAAATCTATTAACTAGTGTCCCTATTTATCTCTTTCCTGCTCTCAGAAGCCATTTTCTGCTAGGAAAGTGTTTTATAGTTGGAATTTCTTATCAGTGAGGGTCACACTGTAGTCACTTCCTGTCTGAGTCAGGACTGAGTCAGATACTTACATACCTGATATTTAACTCTTTCAGGCAGAGAAACAAAAAAAGGAACACAGCATAGTTATTTGTGTGCTAGGCACTGTACATACACATGTCTATCTCATCATGTCACATGTCACTCCGGGTATCCTTTAAAGAGACCCAGAGCAGAGGAAGAAAATCTGAACCTACAAGGGGCTTCCTCCAGCTTCCCATAGCCCGTGAGGTCCTTCCTCTTGTTTCCCTCAGGGGTCCCGCTGATGGCTCCATTAGGTGTCCGCCCCGCCGGCTCGATCACACACCCGTCACTGAAAGCGCTCTGTGCGGTTCAGTCTTTCGAGAAGCGCACATGTGTAGGATGCTTATGGCGACCAGCACCTGATCAAGCCTGGTGTGCTGACGGGCCGCGCAAGCGCACTTGCGCATGACTTTGACTGAAGTCGCACACCTAACGGAACCGCCAGCGGGACCACAGAGGGAAACCAGAGGAAGCTGATAGACCTCATGGACTATGGGAGGCTGGAGGAAGCCCCAGGTAAGTTCAGATTTTCATTTTCCTACTCTCCTTATGGTCCCTTTAATGGGAACCTGAAGTAAGAGCGATGTGGAGGCGGCCATGTTTATTTTCTTTTAAACAATTCCAGTTGCCTGGCTGTACCTGCTGATCTCTCTGGCTGCAGTAGTGTCTGAATGACACCTGAAACAAGCATGCAGCTAATTCAGTCAAACTCCGGTCAGAAAAATCTGATCTGCTGCATGCTTGTTCAGGGGCTATGGCTAAAAGTATTAGAGGCAGAGGATCAGCAGGACAGCCAGGCAATTGGCATTGTTTAAAGCGGAACTGTAAATAGGTAAAAAATAAACTGTTTCACTTTACCTGGGGATTCTGCCAGCCCCTGCCCCACGCCGATCCTCCATGAGCCTCCGTTCTCCCACCGCCAGGTACTTTCGGTTTCACAGACAGACCAGTGCGCCTGCGCGGCTCTGGCCACACGTATCCTTTCTTCGCATTCCAGTCTGCAATAGTGCAATTGCAGATAGGAACTCGTAGAAAAGATACGCTTGGCAGGGCTGCGCTGGCCTCGACTTGCAAGTCGAGAAACGGAACGGTGGCCGGAGAATGGAGGCTCGCGGAGGACCGGACAGTTGGTGGGGCCTTGCAGAAGCCCCGGGTAAGTGAAACAGTTTGTTTTTAATCTATTTATACTTCAGGTTTAAAAGCAAATTTCTAAGTTCGCCTCCATATAGCCCTCTCACTTTGGATGTGCTTTAATGGAATAGTTGAACATGTGATTTATCGGTAGGAGGAGAGATAGTGTTAGGGGATGGGGATGGGGTAGGGGAAAACAACTAGCGTCAGAGACGATCGATAAAAAAATGTTGATAACTGAACAAGAATATTGATGCTATGTTACCGACATTTTCATATTTGGCTTTGCACTTGCAAAAAATTGTATCAACAACACCTTGAAAAAAATCGTACGGAATATGTATGCATGACACCGGGTCACATGAGCACGGCCGATGAGGTTTCTTGCTGCTGGGTAAAACAGCACAACATGTCAAACGCTGACGCAAAGGTAAGTTATAAAAGCTAAAGGCGCTCAGTTGCCGGCAGAACGGAGGCTGAACTGCCCAACTAGCACACACTTCAGCCTCCCGTGTGAAGGACGTCATGTTGTTCACTTCAAACGCCAGAATGTTGAATAAAATGTGGCCATGGCATGTTCGGAGTACCTCTGTCACTGCTGAACTGCGGAGATTCTCGCACTGCAGCATTCTTTACAGTTCTGTAGAGGAGACGGGCTGAGCTTCCGTGAGCCGACAAAACAACTGCGGCAGCCACTGTTTATTTATTTATTTTATTTATAAAGCGCCAACATATTACGCAGCGCCATTTGTGAGTTTGGCGAGTAGGGATGATCAAAAGGTATGTGAATTCTTCCGAGTTGATGCAAATTGATACAGCTTGAAAATGGACCAATCAATTTAAACCTGGGTTTAACTTGATTGGTCCCTTTCCAAACTGCATATATTTGCATACATATTTGTATAATTTTGGAAGAATTTGCATCTCACTGATCAACCCTTATGGCGAGTAAAGAGGCATTATAGAATGTGCAGCAGGTTCCACTCCTGACAGCCAAGAACGGGAATCTGCACCTGCTGGGGGAGCACAGATCACCTGACCAGGACAACTGAAGACTGGGAAACGTAGCCTAGTGTGATGAACGTGCCTTTCTGCTGAGGTCACAGCACTGTGATCACCCTCCGGCTCCATCCTCCGCCGCTGCGCCCATGTAATATAAATACTCACAGCAGGATCATCCACCAGGCAACCTAGGCAGGTGCCTGAGGCCTAGTGGGTGTCAAGGGCCCCACCAGCCCCCTTCTCTCTCCACTTCAGCTTACCAAAAACACTACAACGGGGCCCGAAATCTACTACCTTGCCTAGGGCCACATTACATCTTGACCACTCTGAGACCGCCTAACGCAGGATGGCGCCCGCAGAGCGTCTCTCTTGTTCCTCAGTCACGCCATATGGTGTCATCTCGCCAGAGGCAAGATTTGCAGGTAACGAGCGATCCCATGAGCACGAGTTCCTTGCAGTAAATACAGGAGGCCACTGTGATCAGCCTGCCAGCCCGCGATCTGAGCTGGCAGGCTGTTATTTACATTTATAATGATAAAAACTGTTTACAGTGCTGCGATCTGGCGCAGAGCTATACAAACAACTGCCTTGTCACTTAACTGTCCCTGCAAACGGCTCACAATCTAATCCCTATCATAAGCATATGCCTATGTATGTAATGTGTAGTGTATGTAGCTTATTGCAGGGTTAATTCAATGGGGCGGAGGTTGATAAAAGAAATTGGTTTTTTGGTTTTTTTGAGGGCTGGTGCACACCAAAACCCGCTAGCAGATCCGCAAAACGCTAGCAGATTTTTAAACGCTTTTTTTTATTTTTATGAGGCGTTTTGCTAGCGTTTTGCGGATTGCTGCTGCGGTTTTCAGTATAGTAGATTTCATATATTGTTACAGTAAAGCTGTTACTGAACAGCTTCTGTAACAAAAACGCCTGCAAAACCGCTCTGAAGTGCCGTTTTTCAGAGCGGTTTGCGTTTTTCCTATACTTAACATTGAGGCAGAAACGCATCCGCAATCCAAAAAATGCCTCACCCAGGCATTTTTCGTTTCTGCAAAACGCCTGCCGCTCTGGTGTGCACCACCCCATTGAGATACATTGACCAAGCAGATCCGCAGCCGCAAGCGGATCTGAAAACGCCCAAAAAGCCGCTCGGTGTGCACCAGCCCTTAGAGATCATTTTCTAATTAAATGAAAAAAAATTGCAATCAAATACTACAAAAGAAAGCCCTATTAGTGGGAAGAAAAGGTGGTAAAATTCACTTGGGTGCTAAGTTGTGTGACCGACTAATAAACCGGGCGGGTTTTTGGTTGGTGGAAGAGGATCAGCAGGGCTCTATGGAATCCAGAACCTTCCTCTACATAGCTGAGTTACTTTTTTTGGGTTCACTTTAGTATTAAAGCAGCAGGGTCACTCATACTACGCCGGGAAAAAAGCACTTAGGCCTGGTGCACACCAGAGCGGTTTGGCAGCGTTTTGCGATCCGCTTGCGGATGTGGAAACGCTTGGGTAATGTATTTCAATGGGCTGGTGCACACCAGAGCGGGAGGCGTTTTGCAGAAACGCATACTCCCGGGCTGCTGCAGATTTTGGATTGCGGAGGCGTTTCTGCCTCAATGTTAAGTATAGGAAAAACGCAAACCGCTCTGAAAAACGGCACTTCAGAGCGGTTTGCCAGGTGTTTTTGTTACAGAAGCTGTTCAGTAACAGCTTTACTGTAACAATATCTGAAATGTACTACACCAAAACCGCTTCACAAAACCGCAAAATGCTAGCTGAAGCGCTACAGAAAAAGCGTTTCAAAATCTGCTAGCATTTTGCGGATCTGCTAGCGGTTGTGGTGTGCACCGGGCCTTAGGCCTGGGGCACTGGGGCACACCAGAGGAGTTTTTCTGAGCGTTTTGAGTTTTTAAATCTGCTGCTAATGTTATCCTATGTGTCTGTGCACACTGGAGCAATGAGGTTTTGTAAAAAAAAAAAACCATAGCATTACATTGGGAAGAGGTTTTAGAGGTTTCAAAAGCTCTTCCCAATGTAATGCTATGGGTTTTTTTTACAAAACCTCGTTGCTCCAGTGTGCACAGACACATAGGATAACATTAGCAGCAGATTTAAAAACTCAAAACGCTCAGAAAAACTCCTCTGGTGTGCCCCAGGCCTTATATAAGTATATAAATACTTTTTCCACTTCATAACACATGTAATGTAAGTGGGATGCTGAGTTAAGAATATGTGAAGTCACTGGAAAACTGGGTAGGAGGTTGGGAGCACTCTATGGGGAGCTCTGCATTGCTGGAGACAAACTGTGGATGTGTGGTACCAGAAGTACTACTATGGGCGGTGCTGGGAGGCAGGGGACACACTATGGGCGGTGCTGGGAGGCTGGGGACACACTATGGGCGGTGCTGGGAGGCAGGGGACACACTATGGGCGGTGCTGGGAGGGCGGGGACACACTATGGGCGGTGCTGGGAGGCAGGGGACACACTATGTGCGGTGCTGGGAGGCAGGGGACACACTATGGGCGGTGCTGGGAGGCCGGGGACAGACTATGGGCGGTGCTGGGAGGCAGGGGACAGACTATAGGCGGTGCTGGGAGGCCGGGGACACACTATGGGCGGTGCTGGGAGGGCGGGGACACACTATGCGCGGTGCTGGGAGGCAGGGGACACACTATGGGTGGTGCTGGGAGGCAGGGGACACACTATGGGCGGTGCTGGGAGGCAGGGGACACACTATGCGCGGTGCTGGGAGGCCGGGGACACACTATGGGCGGTGCTGGGAGGCAGGGGACACACTAACACTATAGGCGGTGCTGGGAGGCCGGGGACACACTATGGGCGGTGCTGGGAGGCAGGGGACACACTATGGGCGGTGCTGGGAGGCAGGAGACACACTATGGGCGGTGCTGGGAGGCCGGGGACACACTATGGGTGGTGCTGGGAGGCCGGGGACACACTATGGGCGGTGCTGGGAGGCTGGGGACACACTATGGGCGGTGCTGGGAGGTTGGGGACACACTATGGGCGGTGCTGGGAGGCCGGGGACACACTATGGGCGGTGCTGGGAGGCAGGGGACACACTATGGGCGGTGCTGGGAGGCAGGGGACACAGTATGGGCGGTGCTGGGAGGCAGGGGACACACTATGGGCGGTGCTGGGAGGCCGGGGACACACTATGGGCGGTGCTGGGAGGCCGGGGACACACTATG